>NC_142936.1:30938602-31151102 GCF_046866305.1 Octopus bimaculoides | reverse complement strand
TCAAAAGTTGCTCTTGAGCACTACTGGTAACATGTAATCCAGTACAACCTGTTGCCTGGTTGTGTTATTGGCAACTAAACTAGCAACCTCACCGACTTTACTTGGTGAGGAGGGTAATTGTTGAACACTAGTGATGAAAAATAAAACATGTAAAAGAGTGAAGAAACTCATGAGTAGTCAATGGCCATCCCACAATGTATATATTTTTATTTTACTTATATTTTAAAATTTTATATTTTATATATAGGGTACAACGGGTAAATTGTTGCCATTTTATATTTTTAATTTCTCACATTGCATATTGTTTATTTTTGATTTTGTCGACTACACAGTATAGTAGGGTCAGTTGGGCACCATCTGTGAGAAAAACAGCATCATGACACAATTCACTCTGCCAGAAATTTGGAAATGACTTACTGTACAGCTTGGCATTTGCACTGGAAGCTCCAATATGAATATTTCAGAATGTTTGGGTGTCAATCTAAGTACAATGCAATCTGAGGACATGTACTGAGAGTGATAAAAATCAAAAATCCAGTCAACATCCTAGTGTTTGGCATGATCACTAGTGATAGCGATGTTATGCCTCCATTCATCTTCCAACATGGCCTCACACTCAACATGGAGGCCTATATCAAGTGCCTGGAGGAGGTAGTGCTGCCCTGGGTCAAGAAGGTCGCTGCTGGAAGACCCTGGCCATATTGAACACTTGAAAGACAGGAAATAAAAGTTGATTGCGAATAAATATTTGTGACTTAGCTGAAGTTTTCTATTGCTTTTCATTATTAAAATATTGCGTAACGAAATCAGTTCATTCTTTTTGAACAACACTTTGTTTATATATATATATATATATATATATATATATATATATATGTGTGTGTGTGTGTGTGTGTGTGTGTGTGTGTGTGTGTGCGCGTGTGTGTGTGTGTGTGTGTGTGCGTGAATAAAAATAAATATACAAAATAAAAATAAAAATAAAAGAATATATACAAAACAAGGGGTTTTGTATGATCATGTATAGAGAAATATATTATTTAAAAGAGTTCCAACTCTGTGTTTTTTATGTTTTATTTATATTCTTATAAAATTAAATGGTAAAATGAAAAATGAAATGAAGTGTTGAATGTCTTATTGAATATATGAAATATTGAGTATTAAATATAGAGAATCAAATATATAAAGACAATCAAATATATAGGCGAGTATGTACTTTCATGCCTATTGGCATTCATCAGGTCTCATCTGACAGACCTGTCATAGTTATAAAGGTTATAACTATGAGTTATAAAGGACACAGATTCATGTGTCACATAGCTAGCTAGAGGCGATAGCCTCTTGGAGCTAATCCACGGCAGCATTCGTCCTATATTTGGGACTGCCATATTGGCTTGGCGATAATTATTAATATCCAGTACCGCTGCCGTAGTCTCCTTTAGAGAGACTTAGAAATATTAATATGTATATATATATATATATCAGGTACACGGCACTGCTTCCCCCTTTCCCAGGCTACAGGCTCACACCCCCAACACCCATACTGTTAGGATTGGCACTCTCAACGTCGGCACGCTGAAAGGTAGATCTGGTGAAATTGTTGAGATGCTTGAACGGAGAAGCGTAGATATGTGCTGCATCCAGGAAGTAAGATGGAGAGGAGGTTCTGTGAGGTTCCTCACAGGCAAAGAACACAGGTACAAGATTTTCTGGGCAGGGAACACTGACGGGGTCGGGGGCGTAGGAATACTTCTAGCGGAGAAATGGGTGGATAAGGTAATCGAGGTCGTTAGAGTAAGTGACAGAGTACTTAAGATTAGAGTAGTGCTTCATCATAGATTAGCTACTGTCATCTCAGCCTATGCACCTCAACCGGGGCTACCAGATGGTCTGAAAGACCAATTCTATGACACCCTCTTGCAAACTACCTCGTCGACGAGTGACAGGGACCTTCTCTTTGTGGTTGGAGACTTCAACGGTCATGTCGGACGTCGTGCTGGAGGCTTCCATGGCATACATGGAGGCTATGGCTTCGGTTCCCGCAACGAGGAGGGAACCAGACTGCTGGAGTTCTGTGATGCAACCGATCTTATGGTCTGCAATACCAACTTCAGGAAACCTGCCAGTCACCTAGTCACCTACCGCTCCGGCAGACACTCTAGCCAAATCGACTACATCCTCGCCAGAAATAGGGAAAGAGGGCGGCTTATAAATGCCAAAACCTACCCTGGCGAAGAATGTACCCCACAACATAGATTAGTAGTTAGCGACTTTGGGATCAAGGCAAAATGGGTGCCCAGAATTAGACAGGCTTGGAGGAGAAGGGTGTGGAAGCTTAAAGATCCTGCAAACGGACAGAGACTTAGAGACAAGTTACTTGAAGCATTTAACGAAATAGAAGGGGATATAGCATCATACAACGTGGAAGACAATTGGAGATTTCTGCGGGACAATCTGTTGAAAGCCACCGACCAGATTTGTGGGTGGTGTAAGGTCCCCTCCCGACCCAGAGTAACGTGGTGGTGGAACAAGGAGGTAGACAGGGCTATTAGACAAAAGAAACAGGCTTGGAAGGACTGGAAGAACGGTGGTAGCAGGGAATTGTACCAATGTGCCAGAAGGGAGGCTAGGCGACAGGTTTATTTAGCCAGAGGGGAAGCAGATAAGGAAAGATTTGCCAATGTTCTGCACCGTGAGGACCAAAGACTCGAGGTATTTCGTGTTGCAAGACAGTGTAGGAGAGAGAATAGTGATGTTGTAGGAGAGAAATGTGTTCGCATGGATGATGGTTCGCTTGCACTAAATGAGGCTGCAAAGAAAGAGGTCTGGAGATGCCACTACGATAGATTGCTTAATAAAGAGAATGAATGGGAGGAAGAGAGCCTGCCGTATGTCGACCCAATAGAGGGACCAGCTATCCGAGTTGATAGTACCAGGGTAGATAAAGCAATTAAGAGTATGAAGACCGGGAAAGCCCCCGGCCCATCAGGAATCACTGCAGAGATGCTCAAAATATCTGGCAGTGTTGGCTATAGCCTAGTCACCCGTATTACGAACCAGGTGATACACGAAGGAGTCATACCCAATGACTGGTGTAGCAGCATCATAGTCAACTGCTACAAAGGTAAAGGTGACGCTTTAGATACAAATAATTACAGAGGCATCAAGCTGTTAGATCAGGTTATGAAAGTTACAGAGAGCCCAACTAATTAGGGAGCGAATCAATTTAGATGAGATGCAGTTTGGGTTCATGCCAGGTAAAAGCACCACTGATGCCTTATTTCTAGTGAGACAGCTGCAGGAGAAATACCTAGCTAAGGATAAACCTCTGTACCTGGCCTTCGTTGACATGGAGAAAGCCTTTGACAGGGTCCCCCGATCCCTCATCTGGTGGTCAATGAGGAAACTTGGGATAGAAGAACGGTTAGTGAGAGCCGTGCGAGCCATGTACAGAGATGCTGCCAGTAAGGTGAGGGTTGGAAATGAGTACAGCAATGAATTCCGGGTAGAGGTAGGGGTCCACCAAGGTTCCGTCCTCAGCCCCCTCTTATTTATCATAGTCCTCCAGGCAATCACAGAGGAGTTCAAGACAGGTTGCCCCTGGGAGCTCCTCTATGCTGATAATCTTGCCCTAATTGCGGAGTCACTATCAGAACTAGAGGAGAAGTTTCAGGTGTGGAAGCAAGGTCTAGAATTGAAGGGCCTTAGAGTCAACCTAGCTAAAACCAAAATCCTAATAAGTAGGAAGGTAGATAAAACACAAACCCCTTCAGGTAGATGGCCCTGCTCAGTATGTAGAAAAGGAGTAGGTAGTAACTCTATAAGATGTACCCGGTGCAAGCTATGGACACATAAGAGGTGCAGCAACATCAAAGGCAGGTTAACTAGCAAGTTAGTTTTTGTTTGTGGCAGATGTTCAGGTGAAATAAAGACTGTAAACAAACAGGAAACAACTTCTATCTCATTCCAGGGTGAAAAACTAGAGGTAGTCGATAGCTTCCGCTATCTGGGCGACCAAGTTAGTAGTGGGGGTGGGTGCGCTGAAAGTGTAGCTGCTAGAATAAGAATAGCCTGGGCAAAGTTTAGAGAGCTCTTACCCCTGCTGGCGACAAAGGGACTCTCACTCAGAGTAAAAGGCAGACTGTATGACGCATACGTACGAACAGCCATGCTACATGGCAGTGAAACATGGGCTGTAACTGCTGAGGACATACGTAAGCTCGCAAGGAATGAAGCCAGTATGCTCCGTTGGATGTGTAATGTCAATGTGAATACCCGTCAGAGTGTAAGTATCTTGAGAGAAAAGCTGAACATTAGAAGCATCAGTTGTGGTGTGCAAGAGAGACGATTGCGCTGAGCTGCGTGAAAAAGTGCCACACCCTAACAGTTGAGGGAACCCGTGGAAGAGGTAGGCCCAGGAAGACCTGGGCTGAGGTGGTGAGGCAAGACCTTCGTACATTGGGCCTCACCGAGGCGATGACTACGGACCGAGACCTTTGGAAATGTGCTGTGCGTGAGAAGACCTGGCAAGCCAAGTAAGATCGTTGCCAGTGCCCCTGGACTGGCTCTTGTGCGGGTGGCACATGAGATGCACCATTTTGAGCGTGGCCGTTGCCAGTACCGCCTGACTGGCTCCCGTAGGATTTTCGAGTGAGAGCGTTGCCAGTGCCCCTGGACTGGCTTGTGCGGGTGGCACATAAAAGACACCATTTCAAGCGTGGCCGTTTTCGTGCGGGTGACACGTAAAAGCACCCACTACACTCTCTGAGTGGTTGGCATTAGGAAGGGCATCCAGCTGTAGAAACTCTGCCAAATTAGATTGGAGCCTGGTGTTGCCATCCGGTTTCACCAGTCCTCAGTCAAATCGTCCAACCCATGCTAGCATGGAAAGCGGACGTTAAACGATGATGATGATGATGATGATATATATATATATATCCATATATACATATATATTATTTATTAGAACAAGTAGAAAGATAAATTTTATTCAACGCATAGATACTGAATAGTATAGATATAAAGGATAAAATCCTTTTTTCTTTTTAAAAGCAGAAAAATTTGTCAGCATCTCCCTTAAATAACACCCTATTATTGTAAAAAAGGATACAGTGGATAATATAGTCCTGGATATACTATTCTTGAAACTAAAGTGCATTTTAATTAATATTGAATATCAATATTAAAAAGGTTAATGCATTTTAATTAATATTGAATATCAATATTAAAAATCAATAGTGATATAAGTTAAAACAACAAATTTGTTACTATTTCTAGCAATTGAGTGGTCATGTATAGGCTTCTTCAATAAGGAAGAGGGGAAAAATTGCATAAATTGAATCAACTGCCCATTAATTTTTTTCTTTTCCTTTTTTTTTTTTTTGTTTTTCAAGAGTACATGGATTTATGAACTGAATTTTTTCTATTTTCTTTGGAATCTTTTAGGCTCCACATCAAAGAGATCAAAGACGGCGTGCCACTATAGTGACTTATAACTCAAACTTAAACCAGTCTGTAGAGTATGATGACAATGGTACCATGTCTGATATAGAGACATCATCTCCTGGAAACATTCAAAGAGGTCAATATTTAAGATCAAGCCTTCCTATCATTCGCTCCTCATCAAGTACATTTGAGCGGCCATTAGGTAAAGTAGAAATTTTGATCTCATTCATGAACTCCAGATATTGTTGGAACAGATGTTTTCACTTCAATCTTGAAATTATGAAATTGGAATAGTGTCTATTTTCAGTCATGTTGAGTAAAGCAAATAGAAAAACATGCACAACTGCATGCTTGAATACATGACCTTTATTTTAACATGACATCACTTTTACTTTTAAGATACTTTGATCTCAACTGGGTTGTTACATTTTTGTTTTAGAATAATTAATCACCCATTATTATTTTTGTGAAGGTCTTGTAAACTCTCCTGACATTAAAAACTTAAATGAAAATAATAGAATGGCAGATAAGAACTTGAGCAGCTAAAATACAAAATTAATACTTTTTCAGTGTTTGCTTATTTGTCTGTTTAATTTTCTTTCTGCTTATTTCTATCATAAGGAAAGAACAGCATTTAGTATGTTTTATTATCAGTAACATTTTTTTCTATTATTTCCTTGTAGTCCATCTATGCTACTGAGTACAACATCCATATTCTTGATAGTTCTTGTAATTTTGTTAATTACATCTGATGCTAATTAGAGGCTTGTATGAGTATAATTTGATGTATGACATGTTGACATACTTTACTTTTTTTACTCAATATTTTAATTTGCCTTTCATAGACTTTTACAATAAAGAAAAATGCTTTTATTTAATAAACATTTCAAAGAATAGAACAAGTAATAACATTATTTAAACTGGGAGAAATGAGGATATTTTTCAACTAATAACATATAAAATGGACATTTTCATGTGTATGAAATTAAATTCTCTTCTTATGAAGAAAAATTAACTTTCATTGCCCTCTGAAATTTAAAATCTGTTTTTTTTTTTTTTTGTACTTATATATATATATATATATATGTATATATATCGGGTATGGTAGATGAGTTCAGCAAAAATTTAGATTCAGATGAATATGGTACATAAGTTGAGGCACCAGAATTTAGTACAGTATTATCCATACAATTTCAAAATAAGGTGATTAAAATCAAAATAAGCAACAAGGATATCCAGAGGTAATGCAGTACGATCGTTTCACGCAACTCTATTTAATTGAACAATGCAACCATTATATCAATTTGAATGTAGAGCAATCCTCAGCTGCACAAAGGCATAGAATTTAATTAAATTTTAAAAAATGGACACATTAGTATAATTTTACTTACAATCTCCAAGAAGTTGAGGAGATAAACGAAGAACATGCTGCCTTCACTTCAGCTTAGAGTAGCTTCTAAGCTGAAGTGAAGGCAGCATGGTCTTTGTCTATCTCCTCAACTTCTTGGAGATTTTAAGTAAAATTATACTAATGTGTCCATATCCTAAATTAATGTTTCCGACTTTTGCGTTGAAATCACCCATAACCATTATCAACTCTTTCTCAGTCCGTTTTTCAATTATGCTCTGCAGAGTATCATAAAATTCAATTTTTGCTAACGATTGTTAGGAAAATCCGCTTATGAGATGTTCTAAATTTTGCAGATAATATAGCACTACTTTCACAAACATATAACCAAATGCAAAATAAAACGTCAAAATTAGAAGCAATAGCTGTCAAACTAGAATTGAAAGTCAACCACGACAAATCAAAAATTATGCATGTTAATGAAGAAAACAGTGAACGTATTAAACTAGAAACCGGTGGACTAGAAGATGTAGCCGAGTTTATGTATTTAGGTAGTAAGATAAGGTTCTCAGGTGGCACCAACGTAGATATTAAGACGAGAATAAGTAAGGCAAGGACGGCTTTCCACCTGTTAAAAAAAGTATGGAGCGCAAGTGTAATTTCAATAAAGAACAAAATAAGAATTTTTAACACTAATGTAAAAGCGGTGTTATTGTATGGGGCTGAGACATGGCGAACAACAATTAAGTCAAATAAGCAAATACAATCATTCATCAACAGGTGCTTGCGTAGTATACTTAAAATCAGATGGCCTGAACACAAGCAATATGGAGCTATGGCAAAGAACAAATCAAGTTTCGATTAGGGAGCAAATATTTAAGAAAAAGTGGAAGTGGATTGGTAGCACAATTAGAAAAGACACACCAAATGTAGCGAAAAGTGCTTTACAGTGGAATCTGGATGGATATAGAAAGAAGGGTAGGCCTAAGAACTCATGGTGTAGATCAACACAAAAGGAACTAGAGAAAGGGGGACATTCATGGCAGAGTATAAGTACAGAAGCGAAAAATTATGCGACATGGAATTCAATTATAAGTGGCCTATACTCCGCGTTAGAGGGTTAAAGGCAGGAAAGAAAATAGAATGTGTCCATCTGTTTTAATTTAATTAAATTCTATGTCTTTGTGCAGCTGAGGATTGCTCTGCATTTAAATTGATGTAATGGTTGCATTGTTCAATTAACAATTAAATGGAGTTGCATGAAATGATCATACTGCATTACCTCTGGATATCCTTGTTGCTTATTTTGATATATATATGTGTGTGTGTGTGTGCTTACTTGCTTGTTTCATGCTCTTGTTTGATGGGCTGGGATTATCCCAAGCTAGTGGTCCTAGAGCCGACCAGGTTCACCAGTTCTCCCCATTGCTGGCAGTCCCATGCTAGCCCCTCTGCATCTTCCAAGATGATACTGAGTCTCTGGAGATCTTCCTTAATCATGTCCAGCCATCTGGTGAGGGGCCTACCATGGAGCCTCTTCCAGCCTGCAGCTGCTGCATTGAATGAGAGTAAGGCTCTGATAGGATGATCTGGCAGAGGATGGAGTACATGTGAGGGATATCTATGAGTTGGGAGACTATGGTCTAATGCATGCACCCATGCAGTTCTTTATTGGAAACATGATGGTATTATCTGATGTTCTTGATGGTTCTCAGGGCTCTACTATCAAAGTTGCTGATCATCTTTGCCAGGGTCTTCGTGAGGGTCCACATTTCTACTCCATAGAGGAGAATAGAGAGGGCCTATGTATTGCTGATGTGGAGCTTCATCTTTAGGAGATAGAGCAGTAGTACCAAAGGGCTTCCATGATCCCAGCACCCATAAAATATGTTTGTAACATATTTTAAATTCTAAAAGCAAATTCACTGCAGTTACAGCAGAGAAAATAGTCTCGCTTATAGTGGAAGATGTAAAAAACACCACACCTGCTCAGTGTCTCCCCTATCAGAGTCCTAGATGTGTTTCTGACTCTTTAGTCTTCCTCAGTAGGAGATACCAAAGAGAGATAACCCTGGGCAGGTTCTAAAGTCATAGATTTATCTTTGAACAGTCAATGTCTGACCAGAATTGTCTGTCTCTGGCATCTCTTACTGAGGAAGGCTAAGGATCTTAATGAACAAAACTTTCTCACGGTATTACAAGTACCATTTAACATTTCTCATGAGCCAGACATTGTGGCTTCCTTTCTCTGCGGCTTTTGAAAATTTCTTGCAAGGTGTTTTCTTTACTTTGTTCCTTGTCCTATGCTTCTGAGCAGTAAGTGAACAATTAGTTCCAGTAAATTCCCTGACATCTATCTCCACAGAAAAGCATGTTGCCACCTATCCATTATCTTTTGCAGTTGAGCCATCTTACTGTATCTTCTGTCTTTCCCATGCAATGCATTGCTAATGCTCACATCCTAGGAGATTGTTAGATCTGCCATTTTATGTTATGGGAGAATCCTGTACACACCCACGTGGCCAAAAGTAGACTAACAGATTTCAATAAATAAAGAACTGTGTGAACTGTCGGGTACAGTTGACAGAGTTGGTTGACCATATTGGTTACTGTGTTAATGCGACATGTGTTGGTTTAATATTGTATCCCCATTCGAGTAGTACAGAGTGCATTCTGTCTAAACATAATAATTCTGTGATAGGATATTTTAGATAACCACATCCAAATATTTATTTGGGTAATACTATTTTATACCCAACATACACACTCATCATAACATTTTTGGCAATGAGATTATTTGAAGCTCATGCTGTTTGAACATGTTGTTTGAACATGGAAAGTTTACTAGCTTCGATAATTCAATTACAACAACAGTTGTTGAAATTGCAGAAACAACAGCAGCAGCAACAACAACAACAGTTGTTGGAATTTCAGAAGCAACAGCAACTGTTAGTACAACTAAAACAGAAAGAAACAGAGAATATATCTAGTTCATTCACTCTTGACACAGTCACAAACTCCATCGGAGAGTTCACATATAACCCAGAGGAGGGTACTTTAGAAGATATAAAGAATTTTTTTTACAGAAGAATGCTGCGACTGGCAAGAGAAAAAAAACTTGATTTTTGTTGAGAAAGTTAGCACCAGCTGAGCATGAGAAATATTGCAATTACATATTACCAAAGAGACCAAATGGAGTCTATTTTGAAGAAACTATGAATATTCTATCAAAGATTTTCAGTGGAAAATGCTTTTTGTTTATATGCATTGGCAATGCATGAATATTGCAAAAAAGAGGACAAAGATTTTATTATATATACTGGAGTCATTAATAGGGAGTGTAAGAGATTTCAAATTAATGAACTAACACCAGATATGTTTAAATGATTAATTTTTGTGAAAGGTAAAGGAAGATGCAGAAATTCATAACCAAATTCTGACTAAATTAGAGCAGAATCAGAAGCTAACACTACAAGAGATATCTGAGGAATGTCAGAAAATAATAAACCTAGGGGACATAACAGAACAAACTGAAGTAAGAATCTGCTCTCATGTATAGTCAGAGCGACTGAAAGAAATTGTTGTAGGGAATTAGTAATAATGGTACACCCCCTCCCACATGACATGGAATAACCTAGTTACTATAAGTAAAGAGAAGTACATGAAGTATGGGAGTACATAGTAAGTGGTCAGAGATAGTCATGTCTTTACTGGTTTTCTTAAGTATATTGTATACCAAAGCAGACGTTATAACAATCCAACATTGAAAGGATTATAACGGTGATGACAAGGATTTAAACAACTCACAAGTGTTTGTTGTACAAATTTTATGAAAAAATTCCTAAAATTATGGAAAATTTGTTGGCCGGTTTGCTGGAGTTGCAAAAACAGCAACAACAGTAGCAGCTGCACCACAGCTGAAGCAACAACAGCACCACCAACTGCAAGAGCAACAATAGAAGCAACAACAACAAATAATATTACAGCAACGAATGTTGAAATTACTGAAGACATCAGGAAAGTAAAAAAAGATGTTCTTGACAGACTATGTAGTGAACTCCATAACAGAGTTCAAATAAGAACCTGACAAAGGAGTTACCTTCGAAACATACTACAGAAGATATGAGCAATGCATGTATGTGTGTGTGTGTATATGTATATATATATATATATATATATATATATTGATAGAAATGGCAAGACAACAAAAGAAACCTCGATATTATTCAAATAGAGGAATTTATCTGCAAATATAATATGTGACAATTATTCGGTAGCCATGATAAAACTCCAAGTTTTGGATGTCAGGGCGGAAACTCACGCCGGCATCTCTTCAGTTATCAGGCCATCGAAAAAATGCTATGAAAATGACCGTTAAAACAAAGGGAAATTACTTAGTGGTTGACCATTATTAAGACAAAAGAGCTATAGACCACTAAGTAAGGGGAGGGAGTAAAGGTAAGGGAGTAAAAATGTTCATAGTAATTGCGTAAGCGCACATATCCATACATACACATGCACGCCCGCACACTCACGTACATGTGCCTATATGTATATACTCATCCACCCTCACTTGAAACACACACATGCTCACCCACACATTTGCCAAAAAATATATACATACCCGCATACATGCTTGCACACACACACACACACACACACACACGTGCACAAAAAAGGTTCATACACACGTCTATATATGCACATGCACAAGAAAAACAGGGCTAAAGGCAAAATACAGAAAAATGTGTAAAAAAAAAGTGTAAAAAATAAGCAATAAGAGTAAAACACATCTATATATGCACATACTTGCATGCACACACACACACACACACACACACACACACACGTCTATATATATACACATACCCGCACACATCCACATGTACGCACAAGAAATTTTATATGCATGTGTATATATGCACAGAAAAAATGCAGGGTGGAAGATAGAATACAGAAAAATTATATGTAAAAAAAATATGAGCAAAACTATAAACCAATATCTCTATAAATATGTAAAAAATATATTAAAAATATATAAGAAATATAAGTAAAAAGTATAGAGAGATAAAAAGCTTGTATGTGGACACAATGTAGAAAGCAAGTCCCATCTGTAATCTCGGGGGGACCAAAAACGTAACAAATATTTAACCACATGTGGGCATGATCCGAAAAGTTCAGTTCTTGAATTTAGTCATGTGGCAGGGTCTAAGCTGCTTTTCCAGATGAGCCAGCTTTCCATATCACAAAGACCGCACTTTCCACTGCTGTTGGTGTAGGGCTTACACTTGGCTAAGATCTTCCAATGGATGTTGTAAGTGACACCTTTATCGTTTAAGGACCATATATGACTGGATAATTTGGTCGCTTTCCTTTTATTCCAGTGCCTGAAGCTCAAGGTATGATTATTGAACCTGGCCTTGAAATTACCCTCTGTAAGGCCCATGTATTTCTTCATCGAAACCATGTCCTTAGTGAATATAGAGTCCACAGTGGCTTCATAAATGATGGTCTCGGACATGCAAGCTCCATTTAACAGGCACAAATTTTTATCCTTGCATGAACAGCTGGTTTCATATTGTGGTTTTTGTGTGTTGTGTGCGATTATATTTTAAAAATTAGTAGCTGAGCTGAAACTGATTTTTAAGTTATGTCTATTGAAGAGCTTTCTGTAACTATGGTTGACTGGAAAATATCTATCAGTGCTAAGAAATACTTGCCTATATTAAAGGTCACTTCGGGTGAGTATGAACCAGATAGTTTTCCTATTCCTATGTTTCCTTTTCTTTATTATTGGACTGGTGGCAGGTGTATAGATTATTTCTTCGCTAAATCTGCTATCTTTTAGAACCTTATTATATACTGGGGAAACACTATCAAAAATGTCCCTATCGGAGGAGAGGCTAGAAATTCTTTTGCTAATGTTTTTAACTAAATTTTTAAACACTATGGTGGAATGACAAGAACCCACATTAATATAACTAAGTCTATAAATATTCTTATATATACACATATATCTGTGCTCACCTTTGAATGCCGTGTATACCAGAAGGTTTACAAATCTAACAGAGGCCTCAAAAGACATTTTAAGATCCATAAAGATCAGAACTTATCTGCAGCTCTTAGTAGTCCAAATCGGATTTACAATCTATGTGAGTGTCTTTTCAGAACATAGTCTGGTTTAAAAAATCACGTCAGATGCCATGATGGTGCTAAGGTTTAGATACAGGAGGTCGTCAAACTCTGCATAAGGAGTAAACAACCACCTTAAAAAAAAAACTATTTATAGATTTAACGTCAAAGGCAATTTATAGAAAGAGAAAGAGGAGAAAGAAAAAAATTAGCAGAAAACTAAGGTTATAGTAGAAGACACTTGTCCTAGGTGCCATACAGTGGGACTGAACATAAAACCATATGGTTGGGAAGCAAGCTTCTTACCACAGAGCCATGCCTGTATGTATACTATTGTTGTTGCTATTATTATCATAGTCTCATAGATGGCTTTATCTGATGAGCAAACATGGAGTAGGAAAGTGCAATTCAAATGATGAGCTTCTTCTAGCTCTCTGCTCTGAGTTCAACCTAGTAATTACAAACACTGTCTTCAAGCACAAAGACCATCACAAGACCACTTAGATGCACTCTTGCTCTAAGCATTGGCACTTCCTAGACTACATAATTATCTGTAGAAGAGATTAGAATGATGTCTTGGATACAAGAGCCATGAGAGGTGCAGACTGCTCTACTGACCCCCACATGTTAAGATCAAAAGTCACTTTTTCCATCAGGAAGCAAAGTAGGATGACAAAGGGCTGACCAAAAAATAAGCTAAACATCACAAAACTCAGAGACCTCAAAGTGAAACGGAAATTGCAGGATAAGGCTTTGGAAGAATGGGAGTATAAAGAAAACAAAGGACTTTAAAAAAAATGGAACATCTTGAAAGTAACTACATATGAGACAGCTCATGTCCTTGGCAAGATGATGTAAAAACATCAAGACTGGTTTGAGAATGACATCCAACTAAAGACCCTGCTAAAGGAAAGGAACACCACAAAGGCAAGGCAGCTAAATTGTAACACAAAATCTAACAGAGGAAAACTGGTGGAAGCAAGAAGGAAGCTGCAACAATATACTAGGAAACTGAAATCAGATTGGTGAGAGGCCAAAGCTGAAGAACTACAGCATTATGCATATAAAAATAATAAGAAAGCATTTTACTTGAAACTTTGAGAGATATACAGGCTACAGCAGAGAGGCACAACAAAACTCATGGTGCTTGACAGCAAAACAATACCCCAGGAAAAATCAGAGATCCTTGATAGATTTGCCAATCACTTTGACAGTCTGCTTAATATCTCAAACATTGTGGACTACACTACTCTTGAGAAGGTTACACAATAGCCAACCATTTAATCTTTAGATGAAAAACCTACTTACAAGGAATTCATTGATGCAATCAAACAAATGAAAGAAGGTAAAGTACCTGGCAGATGTGGAATATCTACTGAAATCTGGAAGCATGGAGGTGTAAAGCAAACTGAAAATCTGTATAACACTGTGCTTCAGATCTGGGAGAAGGAAATGGTTCCACAAGACAGGAAAGATGCAGGCATCATTCCTATCTTCAAAAAAGGTTGTAGAGTGAACTTTCATTAGCTGGGAAAATCTTGGCTTGTATTCTATCAAACAAACTAAATGAGTATATTTGTCTAAATGTTTTACCTGAGACCCAGTGTGGCTTCTGTTGAGGTAGAAGCACTGTGAACATGATCATCTGTCTTTACCAAATTCAGGAAAAATACATTGAGCAGAACATGCCTATGTATGCAGTGTTTATAGACTTCACAAAGGCTTTCACCACTCCACTTTGGGTGGTTCTTAAGAAACATGGAATCCTTAAAGGTTCATCAATTTAGTCAGGTCCTTGCATGAAAGAATGCAGACATTCCTTCATGCAATTTGTGGTGACAAAGCAAGTTTGTGGTGACAAATGGAGTTAAACAAGTGTGCATATTTGCTCCAGTGCTATTCTCCCTCTGTCTTACAACAATGTTGGAAGTTGCCTTTGAGGCAGGTGGAGGGGGAATTTACATCCAGATGCAGCATGATGCTGATCTGTTCAATGCTGCACAGTATAAAGCCAAGACACTACGAGGGTCCTACTGTAAGATATATTGTTCACTGGTGATAGTGCATTAGTTGCCCACAGCACTGAAGATATGCAGAAACTGATAGATAACAGCTGTAGAACAGTTCAGGTTAAAGATTAACATCAGAAAAACCAAATGCCTTATCCAACCTGTAGATAACCTAAATTCCTGTCTTACAGAAGAAAACATCACTTTTGGACATGAAAAGCTGACCCTGTGCAAAACATTTAAATACCTAGGCAGCACAATCTCAGACGATGCATGAGTGGACCAGAAAATCGCACAGAGCTGGTGCTTCATTTAGCAGGCTACAAGAGAGACTGTGGAAAAATAGACATGTTGCTATATGTGTCAAATGTAAAGTATACCAGGCTATAGTGTTTTCTTCCCTGCTGTATGGAGTCGAAACGCTCAAGTAGAGAAGTTACATACATATATGATGAGATAGCTGCAACAATTTATGAATATTACTTTCTTTGACAAGATCAGAAATGAAGAGATCCTATGATAGAATTTCTCATCATCGTTCTCATTGATAGAAATTTACGTTGGTTGGGCCACATACACAGGATGGACAACAACAGACTCTCCAGACAAATCCTTTTCTCCCAACTATGCAAGGGGAAAATAAACCAAGGAAGATTCAGAGATACTACAAAAAGGAACATGAAGTAGAAAGGAATTAGTCATAATAAATGGCAAACCCAAGCAAAAAACTGACCAGTATGGAGAAAGTTTATAATGAAATGGTAAGGTTTTATCAAGTAATGGTAAGATTTTTGTACAGTTCATTTGAATTCACTTATTTATTTTTCTTTCATTTTTTCTTGATTTTCAGGGTTAGTTTTTTTGGTCTATAAAGATGAAACTAAAAAAGCCTCCTTACCAAATGAAATCACAACATTGGATACTGTCCGGGCTCTCTTTGTACGGTCATTTGCTGACAAACTCACAATGGAGTTTATGGAATCCCCAAGAAACAAGATTTATATTGTTGATCCACGAACGAATATATATTATCAACTCGAAGATTTGAGGTAATGCATATGCCTATTTTTTTCATTTTTCATTGAAAATTCTTCACTCTTTTATATGCTACATTACTCATAAAATGATCTAACTCATTATCATTAGGTCTAATTCAATAGATATTGTCAATATGAATATGTCCTCCCTTCTCTCTTCCAGTGTGAAAAAGTACATCAATATACCAAATTAAAAAATTTTCACTTTTAAAATTTTTAAATCAGTCACAGCAACAGAAAAAATTTCTCTCTCTCTCTCTCTCTATCTCTCTCTCTCTCTCTCTCTCTCTCTCTCTCTCTCTCTCTCTCTCCCTCTCACTCACTCACTCACTTTCTCTCTCTCTCTCTTTGTCTATCTCTTTAATTTACACTTTCCTCATTGTAAACTTCTCCCTGTCTATATATATTTGCCATACTCCCCCTCACTCATTATATATGTATCTTGCTCATGCTCTGTGTGTGTGTGTGAGAGAGAGAGAGAGAGAGAGAGAGAGAGAGAGAGAGAGAGAGAGAGAGAGAGAGAGAGAAGAGAGAGAGAGAGAGAGAGAGAGAGAGAAAGAGAGAGAGAGAGAGAGCATGTGTATAAGGAATTTAATTAAGGTGACAGAGTCAAAAAAAACCCACAAAACATCATCAGTAGCAGGCTAAGAAAAGTCTTTACATCTATGCACCAAATGGAAAAACAAAAAGCTTAGTTTAAGTTGCCTCCAAAAATGCAGAAATCTGTCTCGATCAAGAGTCCTATCAACTGAAGAACCTAGTGTATATATTTTTATATCCTTGTATTGGATACATAATATAATGAAGCAGGGGGGGGGGGGAGAAAGTATTTACACGATGCACTACTATTAATATTACACAAGACTCAATGCTCTCAATCATGGCTCAAAGTGAACTGCCTACCAACCTGAACTGCCAATCACTCACAGTTCTTTACTTTATAACAGTGAGACAGTCCACCTTCAGTCGCTTGGTGGGTAGTCAGAATTCTTCCACAATATCTCCCCTTTTTAGAATCAGTCTCCCCTATCTTCTCCCCTTTTGAGAATTGAACTCCACTCAGAGTTTAATATCTCAATTCCAGTGTTTCTATTCTTTTCCATTTTCTGGTGCTAGAACATGTAATTTCAAATTGTTTGAGTGTTGGTACCTCAAATGTGTCATACAATAGTTCCATGGGGATTCCATTTCTTGAGGCTATTTTTTCCATGAATCTCTTTTTTAAGTTGGTTAATAATATGTCTTTTATATTTGACATTTTTTTCCCCTTTTACCAGGAATATCATTCTTTCAATTTGTTTAATAATTATACTGTCCTCTCAGCTTTCTTTACCATATCTATAAAAAAAAACTTTGTTACCTAACTTTTGAAGTTAGGTAACAACTTTTTTATATTTTCACTCAATATCATTTTATGAAAGACAGATCTGACCTTTCTAGCAAACATCAATTCTGCAGGTGACATTTCCAACGATGTGTTCAGATTAGGTTTTACTCGGTACACTCTTAGAAATTGTTGAAGTGCAAAATCGTCCATAACTTCATTGTTTGCCTTTTTCAATGCCCTCTTGAAACTAAAATGCTTCACTTGTCCATTTGACCTAGGATGATAGGGCAGAGTAGTGACATGCTTGATGACAAACATTTTGCAAAATTTTTTGAACTCGTCTGAGGTAAATTGAGTTCCATTATCAGACACAATGGTATCCAGTATACCATACCTGGTGAACAATTCATGTAAATAAAAAAACACTTATTGTAACTGCAGATGCTGACTTTTTACATTTATGCACTTCCAGCCACTTTGAAAAATTGTCCACCACAACAAGGTAATATGAACCCTTAAGTGGGCCTGCATAATCAACATGCAGCCTGGCCCATGGTACATCTGTTTTTGGGCACTGTTGCCATTTCGTGGTAGGGGCTTTTGCAGCTGAGGCACACCCTCTGCATGCTTTCACTGATTCTTCAATGTCACCGTCCATTGTTGGCCAATATACATAACTTTTCATTTATGATTTCATTCTTGAAATCCCTGGGTGACCAATATGAAATTTCTGTAATAATTGCTTTTGTAGTGTGGCTGGCACAACTCTTTGAGCATACATTAAGCATACATCTTTGAGCATACATTGCCACACAGTGAGAAATGATTCACATTTGTGTTGCATATATTCCTATCTCTTTTAGCCTTCAGTATTTCTTTCATTTTTATAAGGAATTTATTATTTTCCAATTTTAATTTTGTGTCTTGTAAAGTAACTGGCAGTTCATGAATGACGTTACACAAAACATTTTTATTTCATTTTCTGCTCACAAAGCAGCAATCATGGTGTCTTCAAATGGTTCCACATTTTTCGAAATCAGCCTTGATAAACAATCTGCATGACCTATATACTTGGATTGTATATACTCCATCTTGAAATCATAGTTTAATAATGTCATATGCCAGCATTGCAACCTATTAGTGGTATGGGTAGAAATTCCCTTTTTCGACCCAAACATCAATTATAATGAACGATGACAAGTCTGTAGATGAAAACTTCTCCTGTGTAAAAATCTGTGAAATTTTTTATGGTAAAAATAATTACTAGAGCTTCTTTTTCAATTTGACTATAATTTTTCCTCTGCTGATATCAGAGAACACGAGGCATGAACCACTACTTTCATGTTATTATCTTTATATTTATGTAGCATTACTGTTCCTATGTTGTATTCAGAAGCATTTGAAACTACAACAATCTCCACTCCAGATATTTTATTTCGTCAAATGCCTTTTGGCAATTTTCCCACCATTTCCACTTCATATCTTTTTCATCAGATTATTCAGTGGAACCCTTGCCTTATGAATATTTGGAGTATAATTTTGGTAATAATTTGCCAGTCCTAAACACGGTTGTAAGGTCGCTATATTTGTTGAAGGGAGCATACTTTTAATTGTGTCTGCCCTCAACAGGTCTGTTTGACATCCATTTCTATCAACAATTTGTTCTAAATATCTTATTCTTGATAAGAAAAATTCATACTTTTCATCACTCAAAGTAAAGTTGTAATCCCTAATTTTTTAAATACATATTTTATGTGCTCTACATGTTGATCCTTGGATTTGCGTTTAATGAGTATGTCATCCAGATATGGAACTGCGAATTCACAGTCTGCTAACATTGCATCCATAATCTGTTGAAAAATTGTTGGTGTGGCTTTTAAGTCAAATGGTAACCTTTTGTATTTATACAGTCCTTTATGTGTGTTAATTGTTAGGTATTTAGAGCATTCATCATCTACTCTAATTTATAGGTACATATCAGAGAGATCCAATTTAGAAAATATCTTGCCACAAAAATATCTTCAAGAGTAGGTAGCAGATAGTGGCAGGTTTTAAGACATTCATTTAAACGAATTGAAAAATCAGCACACACTCTGGTTTTATTATTCTTTTTCTTAATATGGACAGTTGGTATTGCCCATTGACTATATTCCACTTGGACAACTTCAATTTTTTCTAGTCTCTCTAAGTTTATCTGTTCTAACGCTGCAAATGATACAGTTCATTTTCGTTTAAATATTGGTATGGTGTTTTCTTTTATTTGAAACCAAGCTTTTGTTCTGGTACACAGACCTAGTTTATCAGACAGTACTTCAAGGAAAATATTTTAAAATATTTTCAATTCATCTGACCACTTATTTGCACTGGGGGAAAAACCATTTATATTTTTACAGAAAAGATTTATGGGGGAGATCCCACATGTTAAATAATTCGATCCAGTCAGTACTGAATTTGTGGAATAATTTAACACAAAAACTTAAGTTTTAAGGGTTTTTTTCTGTGAAATATAATGTTACTTATTAATTTGCCGTTAAAATGTAATTTTTTTCCTGAAAAACCATGGGAAATTTTCAATGTTTCATTTAATTTAGGTCTCCCGATATTTTTCCATGTATCTATGTTAATTATTGAGATATTGCTGCCTGTATCCAATTGTAAATTTATGTTTGTGCTATTAATTTTTTCATACACAAATTTTCTTTGAGGCTCATTCGAGCGGGATCATTTGCCAGTGCCCCCGAACTGGCTCATGTGCAGGCGACACATGATATCTTTTGAGTGGGATCATTGCCAGTGTCCCTGGACTGGCTCATGTGCGGGTGACACATGATATCTTTCGTGCGAGATCGTTGCCAATGCCCCTGGACTGGCTCTTGTGCGGGTGACACATGAGGTTTTTCGAGCGAGATCGTTGCCGGTGCCCCTGGACTGGCTCATGTGCGGGTGACACATGAAATCGTTCGAGCCTTATCGATGCCAGTGCCCCTGGACTGGCTCATGTGCGGGCGACACATGAAATCTTTCGAGCGAGATCGTTGCCAGTGCCCCTGGACTGGCTCTTGTGCGGGTGACACATGAAATGTTTTGAGCGGGATCGTTGCCAGTGCCCCTGGACTGACTCATGTGCGGGCGACACATGAAATCTTTCGAGCGAGATTGTTGCCAGTGCCCCTGGACTGGCTCTTGTGCGGGTGACACATGAAATGTTTTGAGCGGGACGGGATCGTTGCCAGTGCCCCTGGATTGGCTCATGTGCGGGCGACATATGAAATATTTCCGAGCGGGATCATTGCCGGTGCCCCTGGGCTGGCTCTTGTGCGGGTGACACATGAGGTTTTTCAAGCGAGATCGTTGCCAGTGCCCCTGGACTGGCTCTTGTGCTGGTGACACGTGAAATTTCTTTGAACGAGATCATTGCCGGTGCCCCTGAACTGGCTCTTGTGTGGGGTTGTTGTAGGATTTTCGAGCGAGATCATTGCTGGTGCCCCTGGACTGGCTCTTGTGCGGGTGACACATGAGGTTTCTCGAGCGAGATTAGCGTGGCCGTTGCCAGTACCGCCTGACTGGCCTTCGTGCGGGTGACACGTAAAAGCACCCACTACACTCTCTGAGTGGTTGGCGTTAGGAAGGGCATCCAGCTGTGGAAACACTGCCAAATCAGATTGGAGCCTGGTGTAGCCATCTGGTTTCACCAGTCCTCTGTCAAATCGTCCAACCCATGCTAGCATGGAAAGCGGACGTTAAACGACGTCGACGTTATATATGTGCTGTGTGTGAGAAGACCCGGCAAGCCAAGTGAGATCGTTGCCAGTGCCCCTGGACTGGCTCTTGTGCGGGTGGCACATAAGATGCACCATTTTGAGCGTGACCATTGCCAGTGCCACCTGACTGGCCTTCGTAGGGTTTTCGAGCGAGATCGTTGCCAGTGCCCCTGGACTGGCTTCTGTGTGGGTGGCACATAAAAGACACCATTTCGAGCGTGGCCGTTGCCAGTACCGCCTGACTGGCCTTCGTGCGGGTGACACGTAAAAGCATCCACTACACTCTCTGAGTGGTTGGCGTTAGGAAGGGCATCCAGCTGTAGAAACTCTGCCAAATTAGATTGGAGCCTGGTGTAGCCATCCGGTTGCACCAGTCCTCAGTCAAATCGTCCAACCCATGCTAGCATGGAAAGCGGACGTTAAACGATGATGATGATGATGATGATGATGATTCATATTTTTTGTCACTGATAATCCATTTACGCAATTTTTTCTGTTGAACCGTTTTTTAGGTTCTGTTCTACAGTATAACTTTTTATGGACTGGCTCTTGTGCGGGTGACACATGAAATGTTTCGAGCGGGATCATGTTCAAACACGCCAGACACATTAATTCCAGTAACTGCTTGTTTTGTTGTTGTTGCTGTTGTAGATGCTGCTGCTATTGTAGATGCTGCTGTTGTTGTAGCTGTTGCTGTATCTGCTATTGTTGTTGTTGCTGTTGCAACTGCACCATGGAGGCCAATAAATTTTCCATGTTAAATGATATTTTCATCGGTTTCATACCAAAAAATATTTTAAAGATCCAACACAAGCTTCAAACAACCCATCACCACTTTTATATCCTTGTATTGGATACATAATATAATGAAGGAGAAAGTATTTACACGATACACTACTATTAATATTACATGAGACTCAATGCTCTCAGCCATGGCTCACAGTGAACTGCCTACCAACCCGAACTGTCAATCACTCATAGTTCATTACTTAATAACAATGACACAGTCCACCTTCAGTCATTTGGGCGGGGGTGGGGTCGGGTCGGAATCCTTTCACAACACTCACACACAGTTGAAATTTACAGTAAATGAAAGACAAAGACAGGTGTAGTAGATGTATTAGTTTAACACTCGGGAAGAATGGAAAAGTCTTTTATATTTCAAGGCTACACACTTCGACAGAAAGGATTAAGAGGAAAAAAATGGAGAATATTTTGCATAGGCATTGCAATACTGGTATTAGAATTGCTCATCCATAGAAGTATTATGTTGAGTGATGACATAAGTTTATCTATAAGATAGAGAGGATTGAATTACATATATATTTACATAGGTATATAGATATTCATACATTTGATTAAAGGGGATCCATTAATGATAAAGGTATATTAATGTGAAGCACATCGCTATTAATGGCTAGACAGAATGATGCAAACCAGACAGTTTTCTATTATCATAACACAGAATGCATTGACTAAGGGAAGTTGACTGTTGTTTGGTAATCTGCAATGCCTATAGTATCAATAATGAATAGAACATTTGGGTGATGTAAGAACAGAATTAAAAAAATGAACTGTCTGGTACTACCGCAATTGTTTCATTTAAGAGTTTTTATTATGATGTAAACATGGTACAGTCAAGGATGTAGCATGTTCAACATCCATAAGAATATGTAATATGTCAATTAAGATGATTATGTTATCTTGATCACATGATCTAATTTCAAATTGAGATCACATAAATGTCTTCACACATTTAGGAGAGATAAAGCAAAAGCTAACATCACTCTCCAAGGAGGTCTGGGAGTTAAAGGACAAAAATATTGACTTTCATCTTATGTGAAATGTTACTAGACACACTAAGCCTTATGTTAGTTATAGATATGGTTACAGTATGCTGTTTGGAAAAGTTGAAAATCTTAAAATGCATAGATGATTTATTAATAGATCTGATGAATTAAGGATCAAATGCTCACATTCTATCCATAGAACTTTCTTATACTTTAAACTGATTCTTCAAGATGTACATTTATCACCCTACAATATAGACCTTAATTACTAGTAATAAGATTCATGGAATATGTTTAGTTAGCCTAGCTCTTCTTAATACTATTAAGACTATTAACTGATTATGTTTAAGCTAATTTTGTGTACCCTTAGTTCTAACAACATATACCAGTGATTGCAATTTTATATAAATTATAATTTAATCAATTTGCTTTTAGCCTTAGGTGATATTTTTATAATATATGCTTCAATCTCCCTGGTTATAGCCTATATAATTTTTTTATAAACCTTGTAAACTCTTTTAACATTTATGGCTTTTATAATTCTTTATAATTCTTGTATATTCTAAAATTTTCTTAATACTCCTCATAATTTGAAATTATTATTAGTAGTGATTAGACCTATCTACTTATATTCTCAATGATAATGCGACAACAGCAGTGTTGTTCACTATCTCTATTAAATTTATCCTATTTTGTTTCTATTTAAGTATTTATAGGTTAAGATTGCTGAGACTGATTATTGCTATCTGTATCATTATATATCTTCCATTTTCTTTCCTCTCTTTCATTTCCCCTCCTTCTCCTCTGAACACAGTGACCTTTACTATTATCTGTGTTATTTCCATTATTTATTTTACTCTGTATAATAATTATCTGGATCTCACTTAATTAAAGCTAATATTTTATAAGTTCTGCAATAGTTAATCAGTGCACTTTAATCAATAAGAATTAAGTAAATGAATATGTAACTCTTGAATTTGTTATTGGTGTCACTCCTTTGATGTACTAAACATGGGTCTTTGACACACTCCTCTGGCTCACCAGCCCCTATCAAATCATCCAACGGACATTAAATAGTGATAATGATGACGATGATGATGATATATATGTATGTATTAAGGTGTTCAGAAAGTAATTGCATTTTACCAAAAAGGATATAAAAATGAATGCAAACTACATTTATCTGAATCAAAAATGTGATTGCCATTGTTTTCAAAGATTGCAGCCTAATGGGAAAGTAACTTTTTTATACCACATTCAAAGAAACCTATTTCTTTTCCTGAAAAAAGTCTGAAAGTCTGTTTTCAACTTCCTCTCAGTTTCTGAATGTTTTGCTTCCTATAAATTGTTCTAGTGATCAGAACAGATGGAAATCTGTAGGTGCTAAGCCAGGTGAATATGGAGGATGTGGAAGAACTTCCCATCCTAACAGTCTTATTTTTTCTTGGGTTTGTTTTTAAGAGAGTGGTCATGCATTGTCATACTGGAGAATAACACCTTTTCTGTTTACCAAAGCTGGCCACTTTTGACATCATTTTTCATTTATACTATCAAGTTGTTGACAATAAACATCTGCATTGATTGTCTTTCCACATTCCAGTTACTTGTATGGATGATACCTTTCATATTCCACCAAACACAGAGCAAGGATTTTTGTGGATGGAGTTTTGGTTTTGGTGTTGGTGCTAGACTCTCATTACTTGTTAACCATTGTCTTTTTTGCTTTCTATTGTAATGCAAAACCCATTTTTGATTACCTGTAACAATTCGCTGCAGAAATGACAGGTTGTTATTCCTGGTTAGAAGACTGCTACAAATGGTGGAACATTGCTTTCAGTTATCAAGCATAAGCTCACGTGGAACCCAAATTCCCTCTTTGCATATTTTCCCAGTTTGCTTGAGATGTTCATGGATAGTTGAACATGACACATTAAATATTTGTGCCAAATCTCTGGTGCTTTGATGTTGATCTGATACAATAGTCTCATTCAAAAGGTCATCATTCAGAGTGGGTTGTCTTCCAGAGTGAGGCTCATTGGATACATCACAATTGTCATCTTCAAACCTTTTAAACCACAGCTGACATGTTTGAGTTTTCACTGCATCTGAATACACTTCACAAATGTTTTTCACTGCTTCTGTAGTGGTACTTTTCTTTCAGAACTCATACAGTAAGCAATGGCAAATATGTTGTTTCATAAAGTTCTTATCCTCCATGGGGTTAATTACCAAAATAACTATGAATAACACACTGCTGGATAGAAGAGATGATATATTATTTCTAGACAGTTCCCACCCATTCAACCTTGGCTCTGACATGATAGGTTGATTCATATTTCATAAGGGTGAAAAAGTGCAATTACTTTCCAAATATACATTACATATAAATTATCATGTGTGATAAAGTATACAATACCTGTATGAATTTACACATGGTTGAATATATCAGAGTGTCACTTCAGAATAGTACTATGATGTGTTACTACAGTACATGGTGTACAAGAAATGTTGATTAGTGTACAAGAAATGTTGATTAGTGTACAAGAAATGTTGATTAGAGAAAAAATAAAAACAGAACATTTTTAAAAAGTAGAATAATAATATTGATTTCAAATTTTGGCACAAGGCTAGTAATTTGAGGGGAGGTGGTAAGTTGATTACATCGACCCCAGTGCTCAGCTCATACTTATTTTAGTAACCCCAAAAGGACGAAAGACAAAGTCAACCTTGGCAGAATTTTAACTCAGAACATAAAGACAGACAAAATGTCACTAAGCATTTTTCTTAGTATGCTAATAATTCTGCCAGCTCACCACCTTGAAAAAAGTAGAATAATAATAGGTGTCACTGTGTGGTAAAAAGCTCGCTTCCCAACCACATGGTTCTGGGATCAGTCCCACTGTGTGGCACCTTGGGCAAGTGTTTTCTACTGTAGCCTCAGACTGATCAAAGCCTTGTAAATGGATTTGGTAAATGAAAACTGAAAGAAACACATCACATGTGTGTGTGTGTGTATATCTTTGTGGCTGTGTTTGTCCTCCCCCACCACTTCACAACCAGTGTTGATGTTTTTACATCGTTATAACTTGGCAGTTCAACAAAAGAGACCAATTGAATAAGTACCAGACTTTAATAAAATTAATGCTGGGGTTAATCTGTTTGACTAAAATTCTTCAAAGCAGTGCCCCAGCATGGCCATAATCTAATGACTGAAACAAGTAAAAGATAAATAACAGCAATAATAAAATTCAAGATTCAACAATATGAATAATATTTGTCTGTGTGTGTGTATGTGTGTGTGTGTGTGTGTGTGTGTGTGGTGTGTCTGTGTGTAAATATGTATATGAGTTTATATATATAACATGTATATGTATGTCTAGGTATATGTATTTGTGTGTATATATGAACATATGTATGTGTACATGTATATATGAGTGTGCGTATGTGCCTTTATGCCTATTTGTATATATTTTGTGTGCATCATCATCATCATCATCATCGTTTAATGTCTGCCTTCCATGCTGGCATGGTTTGATTGGATGCATGTCTGTTTTGACATGGATTTTATGGCTGGATGCCCTTCCTGACACCAACCACCCCACAGAGTGGACTGAGTGCTTTTACATGGCACCAGCACAGGCGAGGTCAGTTTTGGCATGGTTTTTAAAGCTAGATGCCCTTCCAAATGCCAAGTACTTTACAGTGTGGACTGGATGATTTTTACATGTCAGAGCACTGGCAAGGTCACCAAGTAACTTGCAAGACAAAGAACCTTTGAGAGGGGAGGGGGCATTGGAGGAGGTGATCTTGTATCAGATGATGAAAGATTAGTGTGTGCCAGAGAGACAGAAACAGGTGTCTTGCTATAGAGGAGGTAAATGATTACCCAGTTGGAGACCGAAAGATAGAGAGAGAGAGAGTGGAAGAGCGAGAGGGAAAGAGAGAGAGAAAAAAGAGAGAGGAAGGGAGAGTTGACAAGAAAGAGGACAGAAACAGGTGTGCTGCTATAAAGGAGATACTTGGTTATCTAGCCAGAGGGAAGAGCAAGAGAAGGAGAGAGAGAGAGAGAGAGAGAGAGAGAGAGATCAAGAATGAGGGCAGAAGCAGGTGTGTTGCTGTAGAAGAGATACATGGTTACCCAGCCAAAGGGAAGAGCAAGGGAAAGAGAGAGAGTGGAAGACAGCAAGAGTGCAAGTGAGAGCAGGTGAGAGATGGTGGCAAAGTGCCAGCATGTACTCACAAGGAATGAGGATCAGAGCAGAGATGGGATGGTAGAGTAAAGAAGAGAGAGATAAATGGTGGCAAGTGTCAGGACATGCCCTCAAAGTATGGAAGTCATAATATATATGGCAGGGTATCGCCAAGAAGGTGCAAGAAGGGAGTGGGGGTGAAGATTGCAGTGACTAGTAAGAACCTGGGTATAAAGAGGGGGTGGGAAAAGCAGGGGCACAGTGATCAGGGCAGTGAGAACAGGAATGAGGCATGGGAGATAATCAAAGTGTTCGAAGAAGAAAAGAAAAGATTCAGTTTGGAAGAGGTGATGTAGTTTGGTTTGTTGGGGTAGGGTGTCACCAGACATCTCAGTCCAGTGTCATTTCCTCCATGAACACCAGCATCCTGAGATTGGTCCTCACCCCTTCATCCTATATCTTCTTGGGTCTCCTACTTCCATGGGTACCATCCACTTTCAGTGACTGGCACCTCTTTATATAGCTGTCTTCATTCATATGCATCATATGTCCAAACCAACACAGTCTCCTCTCTTGCATGCTGCATTTCACCCCTCTTATGCCCAGTTTTTCTCTCAACACATAGGTGCTTTATTGCTCAATCAGCTTACAAGGATGCTACCATGAGCAAAACACAAGCTTACAAATGGTTTTTATACTTTAGGAATGGTCACTTATCACTTGAAGACCAGTCTTGTTCAGGGTGACTGTCAACCTACCGAACAAACATTATGAAAATTTGTGAACTAATCTTTGGAGGACCATCACTGAACAATTGACAAGCTTGTTGATATGACTAGGGTGTCCTGGAGCTCCTGCCAATGAATTTTGAGCAATGAATTGTGAATGAAGAGTTGCAGCAAAATTTGTCCCTTGTTTGCTCATGGAAAATCAAAGCCAGTTACAATTGAATGCATGTCATGAACTGAAAGAACACTTGGAAGTTGATCTGGCCTTTTTTTTTTGAAGGTCATAACTAGTGATGAAGGCTGATGCTACAGAATTTGCAGATGTAGAAGCGGTGAAAAAAAATGCTTCTGTTGATTTTTTTTTTTTCACCGCTTCTACATCTGCAAATTCTGTAGCATCAGCCTTCATCACTAGTTATGACCTTCAAAAAAAAAAGGCCAGATCAACTTCCAAGTGTTCTTTCAGTTCATGACATGCATTCAATTGTAACTGGCTTTGATTTTCCATGAGCAAACAAGGGTTCCAGGACTGCTTCAAACTGTGGAAAGCCTGTCTGGACTGATGCATCGCTTCAAATGGAGAATACTTTGAAATTGATAAAAGTGTAAACATGTAAGACTAAGTGAATAAAATAATATTGCAAAATTCTGGTTTCTTTTGGGTACTCCCTTGTATATAAGTATCTGCTTGCTATTTTTCCAGCCTGTTAATTGTCAATTTCGCTGGAATCCTTAAAATTACTAATTTCAATAATTTTACAACCTTTGGAAGCCTTTTCTTTATCTTTTTTTTTTTTGCTTTGTTTATCTCTCACTTTGTATCTGTTTCCATTGCTTTTTTTCTCTTTGGGTTTTTATGGTCAGTCATATGTATAATGTGTATTAACATACATATTCTGTCAATTTCATACATGAACCTCCTGTAATAATTGAAGTAGAAAAAAGATCAATTTCATACATGAACCTCCTGTAATAATTGAAGTAGAAAAAAGATTGATTTCATTCTTGAATATAATGATAGTAATGGCAAATTAAGTTATTGAAGTATTCATGTTGCATTAAGAGTGAATATTTCTTTATAAACAATGTTCTAGTTCTATTTCAGGGTTCATAAGCAAAAAGATTTGCCTTTGCTTCTACACATGATACTCCTACATAAAGTTTCGAATCTGACTACCACTACAGATTTAGATTTACTCCTCCTATATGTGTGTATTTTATAAGAGAAAAATATGTAATAATTGAAGTAGAAAAAAATGGGGTTCATACACGCACTTCTGTTTGTTTATTATATGACAATACTAAATGAGTTTTATGCGTTATTTTATTCAGTAATACTGTAACAGCAATTATATAATACAGTTCATTTAAATAGGTAATTTAGTCATTTTTTAATGTAATGATAGTAATGGCAAATTAAGTTATTGAAGTATTCATGCTGCATTAAGAGTGACTATTTCTTTATAAACAATGTTTGTTGTTTTATTTCAGGGTGCATAAGCAAAAAGATTTGCTTTTGCTCCCACGTGTGATGTTCCTACATAAAGTTGGCCATGTGAAAAGCATGGTTCTCAAAAACATGTAATAATTGAAGAAGGAGAATTGAAAGCTTCAGTTTCAATGTGAATAATGATAGAGAAATAGCTATATCATATAGAAGAATAGCTTTACAGAATGCAGGTGACTGTGCAATGACAATTAAAAGGCCACAGGTCAAGTAGAACACCCATTTGTTACAGTTTCTTTTGACATTTGAATATGCCATGTGACCAAGAAGAATTGAAAGATTCAGTTTTGAATTCGAACCAGGGCAAGATTACTCTACAGATTTAGATTTACTCATCCTCTATGTGTGTATTTTATAAGAGAAAACATGTAATAATTGAAGTAGAAAAAAGATCGATGTCATACACGTTAAGTTGTTGAAGTACTCATGTTGCATTAAGAGCGAACATTTCTTTATAAACAATGTTTTTTAATTTTTACCATAACCAGCGAGAATATTTGCCTCAATGCAGTTCCTCATAAGGCTGTGCACAATTAGTGTTGCACCATTGCATAATTTTTGTTGAGACAAATTATGCAGCTCCCACACATGATGCTCCTACATAAAGTTGACCATGTGAAAAGCATGGTTCTTCAAGTTGCAATCCAGCGACTTTTAGTGATTGGACCTGAGTTTTATTAATGCTCATGGCAAAAGAAAGTGGGACAGGAAATTGTAATGGCTTAAATTGGAATGGGACATTAGGTGGTATAATTGGTATGTGAGGAATGAAGGTGGTGTCACCTTTACCACAGCCAGTGAGAATATTTACCTCAGTGCAATTCCTCATGTTTGTACACAATTAGTGTTGAACCATTGCATAATTTTTGTTGAGACAAATTAAGCAATAGCATAATAGCTTCCCCTGAACCAAGTGCTTTCATTTTGCTGGAGAAAGAAAGAGACAGAATTTCGATTTTATATATATAGAAAAAGCATAATAGCTTCCCCTGAACCATTTACTTTCATTTTGCTGGCCAAACACACAAACAGACAGAAGCTCTCTTTTATATATATATATATATATATATATATATATACATATATATATATACATATATATATATATATATATATATATATATATATATATATATATATATATATATATATATATATATATATATATATATATATATATATATATATATATATATATACATATCAGGTCATCTCATAAGTTCTGTCCGAATTTTGAATAAAGAAAACAAGTGATCAAATGTTATATTTAATTCAAATTTAATCATTTTGTGTACTTTCCCTGATTATCTATGACTTCCTTCCATCTATTTACGAGCTTTTTAATCCCATCCATGTAAAACTCTTTTGGTTTCAAAGTGAAGAACTCTGAAATGTCAATTTTGACCTCTTCCTGGCTTGCGAAAGTTATATCCCCCAAATGATTCTGTAAACTACAAAACAAATGGTAGTCTGAAGGAGCAAGGTTGGAAAAATAAGGTGGATGAGGAATTTTTTTTCCAACCAAGCTCTTCGATCTTCTGTGATGTGATCTTTGCAGTGTGAGGTCATGCATTGTCCTGATGAAATAACACTCCTTTTCGATTCACTATAGCGGGTCTTTTTTTCTTCAAAGCTTGGTTCAAACACTCTAATTGCTGACAGTAGACTTGAGCATTGATTGTTGCATTAGGTGGTAACAATTCAAAGTGAATTACTCTTTTGCAATCCCATCAGATAGAAGAAGAACCTTTTTTCCATGAAGTTCCCTTCTCAGGTGTGGTTGAGCTTTTTCCCTTTTACCAAACCACTGTTTACAACATTTAACATTTCAATAGAAGATCCATTTTTCATCACCAGCCACAAGTCTATCCAAAAAGGGTGAAATGAGTTTGCAAGAATGGAGAAAAGAGTAGATGTCAACTTGGATTTGCAGTTGCTTTCAGACAATTCATGAGGCACCCATTTTCCAAATTTAGGAACCTTTCCAAGTTGTTGAAGATGATGATGAACAGTTGTATGGTTTGAACTAAGCTTTATTGTCAATTCTTCAACTGATAATGCAGGATTTTCTTCAAGTAATGCCTCAAGAAGTTTATCATCAAACTCAACTGGATGTCCTATTCGTTCTTCATCTTCAATGCTGAAATCTCCACTTCTGAATTTTGCAAACCATCTTCTGCAAGTTCTTTCATTCAAGCATTCTTTCCCATAAACTGAGTGTATGTTTTGAGTCACTTTGGCTGCAGAGTTTCCTTTTTTGTACTCATAAAGCATTATGAGCCTCAAATGCTCTTTGGATACTTCCATGTTAGAAAGGGTTTTAATCAAAGAAATTTTAATTCTATTATTCTGTAAAATAATATTTAATTAGTTTAAATGTACACAAATGCATAAAAATAATTTTTAATTCCATTAGACATTCTAAAACGCTATTAAATTTCATTCAATTTTAAGAAAGGTAAAATCGGACAGAACTTATGGGATGACCTGATATCATCAATGTATTATATATCTGAAAAAGAAGCACTCTGTAAAGAACAGTAAAATATCAAAGTAATAAAATTAATGTCTGGTCATAGAGTGACCAATGGTTTCACATCCATGAAAGCTGTAGCCTTGTGGATGACTCAGACTCTAGTCTGAAGACAAATTTAACTCTTCGCCTCTGGGAGGCAGAAATCTGTTATGGTCAATGGTCATTTGGTCATCAAAGAATAAATAATCCAGCATCAGTGAAGACAGGTTATCTCCACCATAGCAGCCATTTGTGGGCCAGGAAAGGAGAACAAGGGATTGATCCCTTGGGCTGCTTATGGGTTGTGAGGACTCTTCTAGGCTTAGTCAGTGATGGGGAATCCTATGCTTGCAGCAGGTAGCGCTTGAAATGGATGCTTGGTGTAAAGATTTCTTGGTGAGTATTCAGTGATCTGAGTTTCAGGGAGTCTTTGAGCATCCTAGCTTGCTCAGTTATGCAAAGCTTGCAGTGTACACTCCCATTGATGTAGGGTCTTAGCTGTTCTATGATCTTCTACTTGATATTGCATGGGGTCCTTTCATCTTTGAAATGCCACACATAGCTGGCCAGAGATGTGGAAAATCATCTTTCCAGGACCCTGAAGGAGGACCTGTGGTTGTGCAGGCATCACTTAAACACCATTCCAGCTGACCTGATATATTTCTAGGCTTGGGTGTTGGTTCGATTCACATTACTGATGCATCTTCAGTTGGCTCTGGGCCTGCGGATGTTGTTATTTCCACCTGTGATGTTGGAGCTACCATCAGTGCTTTTATCATTACAATGCAGTAATGCCACTGTGGCTGCTGTTGCTGTAATCATCATTATTGTGGTGGTCATCCCTAGCCATAGGGTTAGTGTTATTGTCGCTGGTAGTGATGTGAGTGCCAGCAAGACAATTTGTCACATCCCTGGCAAGCCATGTGTGGTACCTCAAAGATGAAGTGACCCCATTCAATATCAAGTAGAAGATCTTAGAACGGCTGGGACCCTACATCAACAGGAGCATACTCTGCAAGCATTGCGTAGCGAAGCAAGCTAAGATACTCAAAAACTCCCTGAAACTTGGCTCACTGAATACTCACCAAGAAATCTTCACACCATGCAAGCATGGGATTCTCTGTTCACTGACTAAGCCCTTGTTCCCCTCTCCCAGCCCACAAATGGCTGGTCTGGGGGAGATAACCTGTCCTCATTAACACTGCACTATTTATTCTTCAATGACCTAATGATCAATGACCAATGACCATAACAGATTTCTGCCTCCCAGAGGTGAAGAATTAAATTTGTCTTCAGACTAGAGTCTGTTGAATCATCCACAAGGCTACAGCCTCCGTGAATCGAAACCACTGGTCACTCTATTACCAGAGATTAAATTTGTTACTTTAATATGCACACACACACACACACACACACACACACACACACACACACACACACACACACACACAGCTGCATAAAGATATACCAATCTCTAACTGTGGCAGGAACTTGTGGAAGAGGTAGACCCAGGAAGACATGGGATGAGGTGGTGAAGCATGATCTTTGACTGTGGGGCCTCTTGGAAGTGTATATAATTCATGGAGAGTTAGAGCTTCAAACAAACAATGACAGAGTGGACGTATGGAGTAAACAATCGACAAAGACTAACATTAAGGGCCGTTAGGCCAAGATGAATTGTAATGAAATTTTTTCAAAGAAATAGAATAATTAGAAGAGAAGAAAATAGTAGAAGGAAAATGTCGGGAGTCAAGGAAAAATGACATCCAACCCAGTGAATGTCTAGTCCAGAAAGGATAGGGGCAAGAGACATGGCCTGTAGTCACATGTGTGTAACAGAGGCAGAGGGGAAGGGGGACAAGAAAGACGATGAGGGAAAGAAACATATATGTATGTATGTATCTATCTATCAATCTATACACACACACACACACACACATAGTAACAAACTGAGGAAAACAAATTCTTCAAAGGGGTGTGTTAAACATCTAATTCACTGGTACTTCAGTTGGGTACCATATAAATATTGGTATAATTCAATAATAAGGATAAATTAAATATAAAGATATTCTACTGACAATCCAATAATTTATTTATATTACAATATTACATTAAATACTATGAATATAATCTACGGCACATGTTGAAAATTGGTGTGTGTTTGTTCGTGGCGTTGTTAGCTAACTCCTACATTATTTTATTGATTTTGATGAAACTTGACACGTGAGCAGAACTCATGTCTGGAAACCTCATGACATACATAGATTGTTGAAAAATTGATAATACAGCCCCTGGAAGGGAACTTTATATCTACCTCATATAACTAATTTTTTAAACACCCAAGGAAAATAACCCATAGCACCTGCACAGTATTTTTTTAAATACTCAAGGGAAATAACCCATACCACCTGCACTTACAGTTGTTTTTAGCAAAGCAATCAGTATTTGATTCTCATGATCAGCAGACCTAATTCTGCATTTCACTACTCACAGTTTTCAACTGCTAAACCTTATTATTGCACTTTCTTGATGCATGTACACTTTCAATGCCCATAACTTCGATAATTCTGCATTTTTCCAGTTAAAATTTTTTGATGACTGTACATAAATTTTTGATTCCGGAACATATTTAATAAGTGTGTCCCAATACAATGAACTCATACTTTGAATGCTTAAAATTCTGAAAAAATGAACCTAAATTTCCACACCACATTCAGTTGGGACACCCTGTATCACTTATACTTATTTTACAAATTATAATATTTATTTCTTATTTACAGTTTCAGGATACTAATTGAGCCATTGAATTTAGAAATATTTTATAGGTTTCATTGTTTGTGTTCGATTACTTTGAATATTGATTTTTTGTGTGTCCAATTTCTAATTTTTGCAGACAATATCACTTTTATATTTTATTTGACACGTAAGTAGAACTCATGTCTGGAAACCTTGTGACATACTTAGATTGTTGAAAAAAAATCGGTAATAGGGCCCCTCCAATGGATCCTTGTATCTACTACATATTACTAATATCTTATTTAAACAACCCAAGGGAAATAACCCATACCACCTGCAGTTTTTTTAGAAAAGTGATCAATATCTGATTCTCGTGATCAGCCAACCTAATTCTGCATTTCACTACTCAGTTTTGAACTGCTAAACATTATTATTGCACTTACTTGGTTTGAATCTTAAACCTTAAAGACTTCATTCATACATTTCTATACATACATACTTTTTTGAATGCCCATTACTCGAATAATTCTGCATTTTTACAGTTAAACTTTTTCCATGACAGTAGATGATTTTTTTTATTCCACAACGTATTTGTAGTGGCTTCATGCAGGTGTGGCGTGGATTTGATCCGCAATTGCCAAATTTCACTTAACACTTCAACAGTGCTTTTCTCATGGTAAAACAATAGTTTTTCTGTGAATTACAGAAGTTATACATTTGCCAGATGCCTTCACTAAGCAGAATAATGTCTTTGCCACTTGACCCTTCTAACCTCTTCTAGGCCACTAGGGGCTGGAATGGAGAATATCTTTATATTTAATTTATCTTTGTTTTATATATATATATATATATATAGATATCATCATCATCATCATCATCATCGTTTAACGTCCGCCTTCCATGCTAGCATGGGTTGGACGATTTGACTGAGGACTGGTGAAACCGGATGGCAACACCAGGCTCCAATCTAATTTGGCAGAGTTTCTACAGCTGGATGCCCTTCCTAACGCCAACCACGCAGAGAGTGTAGTGGGTGCTTTTACGTGTCACCCGCACGAAAACGGCCACGCTCGAAATGGTGTCTTTTATGTGCCACCCGCACAAGAGCCAGTCCAGGGGCACTGGCAATGATCTTGCTTGAAAACCCTACAAAGGCCAGTCAGGCGGTATATCATCATCATCGTCGTTTAACGTCCGCTTTCCATGCTAGCATGGGTTGGACGATTTGACTGAGGACTGGTGAAACCGGATGGCAACACCAGGCTCCAATCTAATTTGGCAGAGTTTCTACAGCTGGATGCCCTTCCTAACACCATATATATATATATATATATATATATATATATATATATATATATATGTCTGATTTGGCTGTTTCTACAGCTGGATGCCCTTCCTAAAGCCAACCACTCAGAGAGTGTAGTGGGTGCTTTTACGTGTCACCCGCACGAAGGCCAGTCAGGCGGTACTGGCAAAGGCCACGCTCATCTCGCTCGAGAAACCTCATGTGTCACCCGCACAAGAGCCAGCCCAGGGGCACCAGCAACGATCCCGCTCGAAAAATTCCAGAACCCCACACAAGAGCCAGTTCAGCGGCACCGGCAACGATCTCGCTCGAAGAAATTTCATGTGTCACCAGCACAAGAGCCAGTCCAGGGGCACTGGCAACGATCTCGCTCGAAAAATCTCATGTGTCACCCGCACAAGAGACAGCCCAGGGGCACTGGCAACGATCCCGTCTCGCTCAAGGCATTTCATGTGTCACCCGCACAAGAGCCAGCCCAGGGGCACCGGCAACGATCCCGCCCGAAAGATTCCATGTGTCGCCCGCACACGAGCCAGCCCAGGGGCACCGGCAACGATCTCGCTCGAAAACCTCATGTATCACCCGCACAAGAGCCGGCCCAGGGGCACCGGCATACACACACACACACATGCACACACACACATATTAACATAATATACATACATACATACATACATATGTGTGTATGTATGTATGTATAAGGGTAAAAAGAGAAACTAGAGCAGTGGAAAATATAAAAATAAATCTCAAGGCCTTCTACAGGTTTGTGAAAGAGTCTGTCTTGGTGCACTACAAGATAGGGCCACTGTTTGAAGAAGACAGCTCACTAACTGCAGACCCCAAGAGGATAAGTGAAGTGCTAAATAAGCAATTCCAAAGTGTCTTCACCTCTCCACTGGGAAACATGCAAATAATATTGTGATGAACTGGGATGTACAGATATTGGCAATGATGAGTGAACTGGTGTGTGCAGATATTGCCAATGTTGATGTGAGTTGAAGTGTGTAGATATTTCCAATGATATCATGAACTGGAGTCTGTAGATATTTTCAGTGATGAGTGAACTGGGACCCCAATAATAGGGTAGATTGGAGTGTATGACATTAAGTATGCTAACCAAATACACAACAAAATTGGAATTAATTTCGAAGCCTGTAAACCCACTACCATTTCCATACTGCTCCTTTTTCTGCCATAGTTGTTTCTGTTTAGCCTCAGATCAATCCTGTTTGAGTAGACTTATGTTTGAAGGCATTCTCCCCATGACAATCTCATCTTTTTTACCACATGAAGTTTTTTTTTCTCTACATTATCCAATCTTTCTTTTCCTCTTTTTTAATTGAACAAGATTTGGCTGTTATTTTTAGCAAATTAAGTAGACACACAGAAATGTCTCATTGGGTCATTGTTTCCTAGTATTGAACATGCTAGTAGGTTTCATTTGTTACTGTTGACATTAATTTTTTCATATATATATATATATATATCATATTGCTTGCAGCAAGATAGGTGAAAGGGAAAGATTGTGCAGTAAAACATTTTATTCATGTCTTACTGGGATATAAAGACTTGAGTCTTACAGTAAAATATCTTATATGTTGTCTTTCAGAGATATCAAAGACCGGACAGTACTGAAGATTCATGAATGTGACAGTGATCAGCCTCAGGTCATCAAACCACTTCCAGAAATCCGGGGCAAGACCATAGTATCTTCAGTGCAGTCACAATCAAACACTCACCCAGTAAATGTACATATACCTTCCAGCTGTCATCCAAAGGTTATGTTTCTTTATTTATTTGCTTGTTTTGTGGTGTATGGTGTACTACTTCATTTAAATAGATTTGTAAATTTAGGTATTTGCATGGCAACCATTTCTGCCAAGGATGAGATTTTAGGTAAGAAGAAGACATTACATACATTACATACATATTAAGCATAATTAATTCAAATAAGCAGGGTGTTTTGCATCTTAAAGTTTTTTATAAGATCATCTTTAGAATCATAGAGTGTATATTTATTTATTAAAAATTTCTTTCTATTGTATTCATGAAAGTAAATTCTTTTGTCTGAATTTCAATAAAAAATTATATCTATTGACTATACACTGAAAGTTGTGTTCCAACATATCCTTGATTATGAATAAAACTTATAAACTGTACAACCAAGTTTTTTGTTGGAAACAGTCTTATAGTTGATTGAATCCACTTCAGTACATTATTCATATTATTTGTTTTATTGAGTCTTTGAGGATGTAAGACAAAGTCAGTCATTGAAGGATTTGAACTCCAAATAGTAAGGTACTGAACTAGACTATAATATTGTCTTACAGTGTAAAATGTTTTATATTATGAATGGAAAGAAGTGTTATATTATGATGTTTATAATCTTTCATTTTATTTATTCATTTATTTTTCATTTCTAGAATATGACAAAATCCAAGAGCTTACCTCCACAAAATTCTTTAGCCTACCAACAACTAGCAAATGAAAGCCAAAGTCTTCGGATAGTTGACCGTCCTCAGTCTACAACACCTGGTATGGATGTTATGAGAGGGCAATCAGGTATTGTTCCTCGTCATATGGCTAACCTACGATTTTCTCCTGAGCGTCAAACCACACCAGATCGAGCATCTTTACTTGGAACTATTCCTGAAAATAGCCAACTCTCTCGTGGTCGGGGTACTCTCAATGGTTATTCTGCTGAAGTTTATCCTGCAGCAACATATAATTCAGGATACTGGCCTACAGATCAGCCATATTCACATCCTAGTAAGTTTCTTAAACAACATATGTAACTCTTTTCTTTTTTTCTACATATATTATTTTTTAAGAGAGATAAAAGTCATCATGCTCATCATTACCACTAAATATATTTTTAATAGCCATGTCATCATTAGAGGTAGTCATATCATAACTTTTTTGAATCTTCCATTTACCATCTTCAAATCACAAAAATATTCGAGTAGTTTCAGGTACATGTCCTAGTGGTTAGAGTACTTGGTTTGTAATCAATAGATTGTGGGTTCAAATCCTAAATTAAACTGTACATTGTTATGAAGAAATGCACTTCACTTCACGTTGTTCTCATCTACCCATCTGAAAATGAGTTGTAGGCAAGTGCTGGTGCAGCTCTCTCCCTCTCCATCTTTGAGTTTCCACTGAGTCAAGAGTGAAAGGGTTGTGAAAGTATCTATGTCTACTCACAACTATATTGGTACTTATAAAAATTTAGCAAAAGCATGGTACATGCTACCAAGTCATACTGACTTGTGAGTGGCAGGTATGTTTTGTTTTATTTCAAAAGTTAAAACAGTTTGAAAATAATCTGAAGAAAATGTAAAAATTTTATAATCAAATTGTTGTTGCTAAAATTCATTTTAGTAGAAATGCATACCCAGTTTTTGTCATTCTAAATAAGCTGCCAGTAAAAAAAATACACATGAAAAAACCAAATGGATTTTGTTTATAAACACTTCAACACATTAGTTCTTTCTTGGCACAGTTCTCTGGTTTATCAGCTCCAGTCAAACTGTCTAACCCATGTCAGCATGGAAAACAGATGTTAAATAATAATGATGATGATGATGATGATGATGATGTTAATGATGATGATAAATGCCATGATGCAGTACCAGGCATTGGCTTTCATGGCTTCTGATTCCAACTGATTGGAACTGTTATCATGTACATTGTTTTGTCTTGGTATAAAAGATGGGCTACAGTAAATATTCTGCTCAAGACCACAAATTTGCTTGTCAGTTGTTTGACGTTAGCCAGTTGAGCATGTCCCTTAGTGGCTGACGATATGTGCATCTTTGATCATGAGCAGAAGTAGTGGGGAAGCATCATAGCCAGGTGTTGAGAGGAATTCTTTGGGATTTGAATAATTCACCTCTGGAAGCATGGGTATTTTGTTCAACATCTTTAAACAACCCTTATTCAGGGACCTTCTGAGTGGGATGGGCCCCACCTGCAAGGTAATGCACTGTTTATCCTGATATGAGATCATCACATATGGTTGTGATGCATGTGCCTGGTGTACAGATAGTCATGATGGGTATACTAGACTTCGTATATTTTACCCCAGTATCACTTTGATGGCATGCACTGCTCTCTCATTCAATAATAATAATGATAATAATAGTAATGCACTGTTTATTGTGATATGAGATCACCATGTTGTGCGTGGTTGCGATGCATGTACCTGGTGTATCTTTATCAGACAGGTAGTCATGATGGGTATACTGGGCTTCATATATTTTACCCCAGTGTCACTTTGATGGCATGCACTGCTCTCTCACTCAATAATGATGATAATAATAATAATAGCAATAACAATAATAATAATAATAATAATAATAATAATAATAATAATAATAATAATAATAGTTAACCCTGAACAAAGAGACCTGTCTTCTAATGTCACTGTCAATACTTTAATGACAAGCCAAAACTCATACCGGATCAGTCGTTGCCCGGGACAACAAGGACCGCGTTACCCAGTGGGGAACCAGACTGGGATCGAAAAGTCTGCTGCTGGAACAAACTCTCAAAAAGACGATCTACCAGATAACCAGAACCAGGATAACCCTAACCCTAGACCTGTAGTGACGCCACCAAAAGCACCACTTAAAGGAAAATGCATAAAATGAACTAGAGAGGATTATAAAGATGTTTTGAAAACTTTTTATACTGCCCAACTAAACCCAAGCAATAACCTTATGCTACAAACCTACATTTCATGGAGAAATTTAGTAGGTAATGAAATATGTAGATATATAGATGCAAATAAATTAAGTAATGTTTGCAGAGATATCATTGAGAGCAAAAGATTAACTGACAGTGAAATTAACCAAATTAGGACACAAATATCTTATGGTAGAGCAAATGAAAACAGCAACAATACCAATGAAAAAGGTAACAGATGCACAGAACCCAGTTTACGATTAGTACATCCCAGTTAGGAAGCTGAATAAAGAATAGCAAAGAACAGAGATGTGGAAAAAGAGGAGAATGTAGACCTACCTCAAGAACACCAAAATAAACATGACACAGAATTTGAGGTGAATGAAAAAAGAAAAGTTCACAGAAGCAAAAGAAGATATTATGAGAAAACTCAGCAAGACTGAGTTTATTGACATGATCAATAGAAAACGGCTACTAAGGTTTTCAAACAGCACAAAAATTAGCAACATAATCATGATATTATAATGTTGCTCTTAGACAGATCTTAAGAAATAAAGGAAATGATCTAACAACTTTAAATAATCTTATCTATTCCATTGCTAAAGTAGGATGACTCAGAAAAGAACCAGCCATGTCAATAAACCTCCTAAGTGGAAAGTAGCAATACAAAAAGAGATGTATCAGTTCTTGATGAACTTGTTAGAGGGGTAAATATTAAGATAAAAAAAAAGCTAGAAAAATCAAGTGAAAATATAAAATTAAAGATTTTATAAACCTCCCTGCAACCAAGGAACTGTCAAAACAGCATATACAGTTGAAAGCCCAACAACTTAAATGGTTTGATATAAGAATCAAATTTTATTGACAAACAAGGTATTCAAGACAGATGCAAAGAAATTTCATGGGGAAATTGGCAAAAGTAAGATAGAAGTAAAGGAGCCACCTAAGACTGAGAAAATGGGAGAGTTCTGGAAAAAGATATGGCTGAGACTGCATGAAGTTGAAGAGTAGAAATGGGAGGCTATAGGAATAGAGAAGCTAAAATGTGTTTTTAGAAAGTCTCATAAATGGAAAACTTCAGGACTGGACTGGACCAGATCCTGAACTTCTGGCTGAATTGTTTGACAGAAGTACTCCAAAATCTTGCTTCATCTCTAACAGATATCATTCAGAATTCAGAGCTTGCCTAGCTGACTGGAAGAACTACATACCTACTACCAAAAATGGAAGACAAAAAAATCCAAAGAACTACTCACCAGTAATATGTCTCAACACCACCTACAAGATCCTCACATCCATACTAACTGAAAGAATATACGCTTTCCTTGAACTGAACTCTATCCTTCCACAAATTCAAAAAGTTTGTAAAAGAAATTCTTATGAGTGATTTAGCCTCGATAAATGTGCTAAAGCAACTTTTGTAAGCGGCAAGCTAAGACAAATAGCTTCCATTAAATTAGACACCAATGTTACCAACAAGGAACGTGACCCACAAGAAAGTTATAAATACCTGGGAATAAAGGAATGAGATGATATATATCATGCTACAATGAAGGAAAGAATAAGAAAGGAGTACTATAGGAGAATAAGACTTGTATTAAAAATTGAACTCAACTTGAAAAATCACATCAAAGCCATTAACACCCTGGCACTTCAAGTAGTCCAACACAGTTTTAACATCATTAACTGGAATCCTACGGAGCTCTAACACAGGAAGACAAGAAAATTATTGTCATCTAAGAACATGTACCACCCAAAAGCAGAAGTTGACTGTCTATACCTACCTAGAAGTAGTGAGGAAAGAGGAATGATGCAATTAGGACTGTGCTATAAGACCTCCACAATAGCAATGAACAGGTATTTGTCTAGTACAAAGGACTGGATGCTGCAACTTGTGTGCAAACATGAAAGCAGCAAAAAATAAAATTCCATTGTCAAGGAAGCTTATAAATTTGCAAGGGAACTTGGCATTCACCCTGAATTAGATGAAGAACCTAAAACCACTGCCATCAAGCAAGCAAAACAAATCAAGCAGACTACAAAAAAAAAAAGGAACGGACAGAAACAAATTGCAAAAGCTCCTGCACGGACAGTATGTTCTTCAAAATCAAAATGCTGACGTAGACCAAGCAACAACCTATCAGTGGCTGAGAAGTTCAGGACTGAAAGCAGAGACTGAAGGTTTCATATTGGTGGCACAAGATCAAAACTTGCTTACCAGAAACTGCCAGACTAACGTTCTTCAAAATGGTACTGATACTATAATAATACTCTTGTGTTTTTCTCCATCACAACATATGAATAAGAAAGCAAGGGGTGATAGTTGAATAAAGAAGGAAGGGGTTATGACAAACTGGTAGTGGGAGAATTTCAACTCTATGTGAGTATATGTGCATGTATATAAAAGGAAGGTATGTGAATGTGTGTGTGTGTGCAATGGAAGTGGGATGGTGAACATTCAACGCTGAAAAGAAAAATCAGTGTTTCAATTCTGTGTGAGTATATGTATGTATGTGTATGCATGTACAAGGGAAGTATGTGAATGTATGTGTGAACCGGAGTTCTTTCAGTCACAAACAATGATCAATGTCACATCTCAAAAGTTAATATTGACAAGTGTATTAATTTGATTTGCCATCCATATTTATATATAAAATACAAGTAGCTGTCATTTTTGACAGCAAGGGGTCAGCTAGTAATAATGATGGTGGTGATGATGAGGATGGTTTCAAATTTTTGCCACAAGGGTAGCTTGCGGGAGGGGATTAAGTCAATTACATCGATCCCAGTGTTTCACTGGTACTTAATTTATTGACCCAAAAAGGATAAAAGACAAAGTCGATCTCCGCAGAATTTGGACATAGAATATAGCAATGGGTGAAATACCACTAAGCATTTCACCCGGCATGCTAACGATTCTGCTAGCTCACCGCCTTAATAACGATGATAATAATAATAATAATAGTTATTATTATTATTATTATTATTATTATTATTATTATTATTATTATTATTATAAATGTCCTGATGCAGTACCAAGCGGTGGCTCTCATGGCTTCTGATCTTCACTGATTGGAAGTGTTATCATGTACATTGTTTTGTCTTGGTATAAAAGATGGGCTACAGCAAATATTCTGTTCAATACCACAAATTTGATTGTCAGTTGTTTGACCTTAATCAGTTGAGCATGTCCTTTGGTGGCTGATGGTATGTGTATCTGTGATCACAAGCAGAAGTAGTGGGGGAGCATCATAGCCATGTATTGAGAGGAATTCTTTGGGATTTGAATAATTCACCTCTGGAAATATGGGTGTTTCATTCAACATCCTTAAACAACCCTTAATCAAGGACCTTTTGAGCAGGATGGGCTACTTGACCTGAGGAAAATTCTGACTGGGCCCCACCTACAAGTTCATGCATTGTTTATCTTGATATGAGGTCACCACATCGTGTACACATGGTTGTGATACATGTGTCTAGTGTACCCTTATCAGACGAGCAGTCATGATGGGTATACTGGACTTTGTATATTTTACCCCTGTGTCATTTTGATGGCATGCACTGCTCTCTCACTCAATAATATTATTATTATTAATAATAATAATAATAATAATAATAATAATAATAATAATAATATTGAATAATTACGCATACACTCGAACGTGTACACAATGATACAACAGAACTACATGATCTAAAAAATCAAATCATGATTGAATGGCTGAAAATTAAAGAAACTAGTATGAATGAACGCGACACTCTCCCCAAAATTCGCAATTCTAACCAAAACCTGAAAATAATTGGTAAAATCCGTCTTGCACTTAAGGATATAATTTCAGCTAATGATGTTGATATTACAGATCTCAACCACCTGTACTATGCATCCGCAAGAATCTCAACGATTCTATGTGGTGAAAAGATTAGAAAAAGACAACACTCCCACAAAAAGCCTTCTTGGCAAGAATGCATTCAACACCAAATTAAGCTGCTTAGATCTGACATAGAATGTTTGAAAAACCTTAAATTTGACAAGAGTATCAAACCTACAAAGACCCAAAAACTAAAGAAAAAATATAATATGAAAACCATAGTTGACATTGATGCCACCATAGAAACCATCAAGCAAAAGGTATGTGCTAAAGCTGCCCGCATAGCAAGGTATGAAAAGCATGTTAGATTCTTCCGAGATAATAACATGTTCAAAAATAACCCCAGAAATTTCTACAGGAAGATAGGGAAAACACCAGTAACAATAAAATCTGCCCCATCAAAAGAAGAAGTGCAAGTATTTTGGAATAAAATCTGGGCAGAAGATAAAATACACAATGAAAAGGCCCCTTGGATTGATAGAATATCTACAGACCTAGACTCCTTAGAGGAGCAAAAGTGGGAGGGGGTCAAGGTAGAAGATATAAGATCTGCTCTCAGGAGGTCAAGCAAATGGAAGTCTCCAGGAAAGGATAAAATTCCTAACTTCTGGTTGAATGCCTTCCCAGAAAGCCATGAATTGCTAACAAAACTTTACAACGATGTTTTGCAAAATCCTAGTTTGATGCCCTCTTGGCTAGTTAATGGTTTAACATTCCTGCTTCCAAAAAATGAGGAAACAAACGAACCAAAAAATTATCGCCCCATAACCTGCTTAACAACAATGTATAAGACGCTAACATCTGTCCTATCCGAGTACACCTATAGTTTTTTAATAGAAAGTAGCATATTCCCTAATGAGCAAAAGGGATGTAAATGTGGATCTTATGGTTGTAAAGATCAGCTACTCATCAATAAGATGATCTTAGAAGATTGTCACAAGCGACACAAAAACTTGTCAATAGCCTGGATAGACCATAAAAAGGCCTTTGATAGCCTACCACATAGCTGGATTAGGAAATGTCTGGAAATGTATAAAATAGCTCCTACTCTGCGAAACTTTTTATCTGTAAGTATGAGATCATGGAGAACCACACTGATGTTGAACAATGACAATGAATCTCTAAATGCTGGAGATGTAAGAATTTCATGTGGCATTTTCCAGGGTGACTCACTATCACCACTCCTCTTCTGTCTAGCCCTAATACCACTCTCAAAATTGCTCAATGATGCACAGTATGGTTATAAAATATTTGATAAAAATATAAATCATCTCATTTACATGGATGATTTAAAGCTCTTTGCAAAAAATGACCAACAACTCAAAGGCCTACTAGCGATTGTTAAACAATTCAGTGATGACATCAGGATGCAATTTGGCCTTGATAAATGTGCAAAAGCTACCTTTATCAAAGGAAAAATGACAAATACATCTAATGTGAACCTTGACCAGCAAAATGTCATAAAAGAGTTAGAATCAGTGGAGAGCTACAAATACCTAGGGGTAATTGAAGGGGACAATATCAAGCACTCAGTGATGAGGGAAAGGATCAGAAGAGAATGTTATCGCAGGGTGAGAGCAATACTGAAGACAGAGCTGAACGCGAGAAACAGGATCGAAGCGATCAATGCTCTAGCCATACCAGTCGTGACTTACAGTTTCAACATCGTTAACTGGTCAATTACTGAAATATGTAATGTTGACAGAAAAATACGAAAACTGTTGACAATGCATAGAATGCACCACCCTAAGGCAGATATAGAACGTCTTTATCTGCCAAGAAAAGAGGGAGGCCGAGGACTTCTACAGCTGGCATTATCAATGAAGGTAGCCACAATTGGCCTAGACACCTATCTGAAAAACTCTGAGGACTGGATGCTAAAACTTGTCTTAAAATATGAAAGCAAGAAAGCATCTTACTCAGTAACAAAACAGGCAAAGGAATATCTAAGTGAATTCCAATTGCAACAAATTCAAGAATTAGACGAACTAGAAACACCTACAGAAAAAGCTAAGCGCTTGAAAACCCGTGCTAAAATTGCTGCCTTAGCTATTATGACTGAAAAATGGCATGGAAAACCTCTCAATGGCAAATACCCAAAGAGAGCGAATAATGCAGATATTGACAAAGCCCTTACCCACCAATGGTTAATGGCCTCTGGCTTGAAATCAGAAACAGAGGGGTTTATCATAACAGCCCAAGATCAATGCCTACCTACAAAGAACTACCAGGCCAACATATTAAAGAACGGCAGCTCCCCATTATGTCGTATATGCCAACAACAAAATGAGACCATCGATCATGTTGTCTCCATGTGCAGTCTGCTTGCGCCTACAGAGTATCTCAACAGGCATGATAGAGCTGCACAATATATTCACTGGGTAATATGCAAAAACCTAGACTTGCCCCATGATAAAAACTGGTGGGAACACAAACCACCCCCAGTACTTGAAAATGATCACGTTGCACTCCTCTGGAACTTCACCATTCAAACTGACAGAAAGATAGACGCAAATAGGCCAGACATCATACTGAAAGACTTCAGACAAAAATCATGCCTCATTGATATGACTGTCCCAATCGATATAAATGTATCTGTAAAGACCTACCAAAAACTGAGCAAATATAAAGATCTTGAAATAGAAATTAGCAAAATGTGGAATCTGAAGACGAAAACAATACCTATTGTCATAGGTGCCCTGGGAATGACAGCGAAACGGGCTGATTACTACCTAGCTCAGATACCAGGAAACCCCAAAATGGCTGAAGTTCAAAAGATAGTGCTCATGGGAACTGCCCATATCCTACGTAAAATACTGTCTATGTGATCTCAAATTTTAAAGCAAACACATAATTTTGTTATGGTTTCTTAAACATTCACTTGAACAAAACTGTACAAATCCAAATATATGGTACCCTAGGCATAACACCTACATGAACTTCTAACTTGTTGTCTCTTGAGGTCTCTGGGTGAGACTTGGATCCAACTTGTACAAATGCAAAACAAAAGTCAAACATAAAATAATAATAATAATAATAATAGTTTTGAATTCTAGCACAAGGTCAGCAACTTCAGGAGGTGGCAAGTCAATTACATCAGTCCCAGTGCTCAACTGGTACTTAATTTATCGACCCCAAAAGGATGAAAGGGAAAGTTGAACCTGGCAGCATTTGAACTCAGAACATGAAAACATGAAATGCCGCTAAGCATTTTCCCATTTCACTTTGTTGAGTTCAAAATGAAAAATGATACATAGAAATTCAAAATTATAGTAATTCAAATTCAAAAGTTTGAATGAAGCGATCCTGCATTCCTACGTTGACAGAATGACATCATCAGTCTCCAATTTTCAATTTATTACTGGCAAAAAGAAGAAAAAAGAAAAGAAAAAAGAAAAAGAAGAAAAATATTTAATTAAATAATTTTGTATGAATATGATGAAATTTCCGTCATTTTGTTCATTCTTTGTTAATAACTCACAAGCATATTTGTCCTCATACATTGTGCAGGACTGAAAGTAGATTCAGAATATGTTCTGAGAATATGCACTTTCAAGTCTTTTTAAAAATTGCAGCCTTTTGATGTAAAATGTTTGGCAAGTTTTGTCGAACTACTGCTATTGTACCTGACGTCATACCTGCACCCATTGAATCTTTTGTTTAATTGTTCTGTTGTACAACCAACATAAAACAAGTTGTGCTTGATGCATTCTGCTGTATACACCAAATGGGAATTTAATGTAAGTAAGACTGTGAAAAACACTTGCCCAAGAAAAATCCATCACACTAGAGAATAAGTTGGTCATAAATTTGTCTAAACTAAAACTTTCACTGGACGATATCTCTGTTTTAGAACATGGACTGACTTTCTGCCCAAGTACTAAGAATTTCAACAAAAATAAACTAGCTCAAGGGTTAATTCAGTTTGTCTGCCATCACAAGCTGAAGAAATATTTTTCTGAAAAATATGATAATGAGGAGTCAGAAAGCTTCATGCTTACAGAAAATAAAAATGACGATGAATCAAATCTTGTATAACTGAATTGAAAAGAATCCCAATTGGTATCCAGATAAAGCTCAGGATGGACATTTACAAGCACAACAGGAATTTCTTGAAACTTGTCGGACAGGCATTAGGGAAAGCCTTAAAACAAGTGGCCTGGGAATAACCTCGCAAATTCCCAGCATTACACACCCCATTATCTAGCCAGTAATGTTTCTATTGTTACTAAAATGGCTGATAAGGGAGGCACTATCATAATTATGGACAAGAGTGAGTATATTTCAGCTTGTGAAGAAATTTTAAATGACAAAACTTCATATAACGAATTACTTATTGATCCAAACCCGTCACAGAGAGGAACTTGGCAAAATAATTCTGGAAATGGAGGAAAATAATTTCATAAATAAAGCTGAATCCAGGATTTTACAATTAGAAAAAAGAACACCTGTATTTTATGGTCTCCCCAAAATACACAAAAAGTTCAAAAAATTTGCTCCAATGCTCCCAATCTGCAATGGATATGAATGTTGTACAGCCAAAATTTCAGAGTGGTTGGATGGCTTTCTATTCTCTGTCACAAAAAAGATCAAGTTCCTATATTTGGGATACTTTTAATTTTGTATCTAAAATCAACTTTTCCAAGCACTGAAGCAGTGTTGAAAACTGTTTTTTGGTAACCATGGATGTTTCTTCCCTATATCCCAATATTGATCATGACAAAGGGGTGGAAGCATGCATGAACGCCTTTGCAAAGTAGTCAAACAAAAGTATTCCATCTAATTTTCTCTGTAGGTTATTGAGGTTTGTGTTACAAAGTAACAATGAAGTTCGAACAAAAATTTTACCACCAGAGGAGGGATTGCAACATGGGTACCCCCATGACAGTTAATTTCGCTAATGTCTTCATGACATAATTCAAAACAGTTACTGAAGACATTCAAATCCTTACATGGTCATGAACCAATACTCTGGTTGCAGTTCATTGATGACGTCTATTTTGTCTGGGAAGGATCACAGGATAGTTTAATTGACTTCTTGTATTTCTGTGATTGTTATGCTAAAAACTATGACTTTAAGTCCAACATAAAATTTACATCTAGTTTTTCAAAAATTAGCATTGAGTTTTTGAACACAAAAGTTAAGTTTTCTGGAGGCAGAATAGTGACAGAGTTATTTTGCCAGCCCTCATCAACCTACAGTTACCACCATTGCTGCTCCAGTCATCTACATCATATAATTCGGTCAAATCTGAAATCCCAGCTTTTTAAGATAAAGTGGATTTGTACTGACATAGGGGATCACTGGAAACATGCAAATGCTTTTGTACACCATTATGTCAAATTCAGTTACAGTGGATTATGATTAAAGGAAATTGCAAATGACGTAGCTAAGGTTAGCAAAGGAAGTCAAACTTTCATGCATAATTTTGCAAACAAAGTAAAATATATGATAGAATTCCTTCAGTGATTAACTGGTGCCAAAATTTCACTGGCATTTCAAAAGTGTTACATGAAAGCTACCAGCATGTTGCAGAAAAATATCCTTGTTTCAAATAAATATTCCCTCAGCTGCCTATTGTAGCCTATCGATGAAATGAAAATATAAGAGAACTATTAATCTCTACTTCTGACTCCAAGAAAACTAACATTTGAGTTTCCGAACGCTGTACCTTGAAAAACTTCCACAAGAGAAGTAAGCCCTGTTCATTGTGCAACAACATGAGTTAAGTCAATTCCATCAAGAATCAAAACAGAAATGTTATGATTTATACGGAAGGTGGGATGTGTAGAGACTCCTATTTGGCGTATGCAGCAGGATGCACCAAACACAACTTGATTTATGTTGGTTGTACAACAGAAAAATTAAACAAAAGATTGAATGAGCACAGGTATGATGTCAAAGCACAATAGCAGTAGTTCAACAGAACTTGCTGAACATTTTACATCAGGCAATCTGTTGAAATATGATTTAAATCAATAAAATATCTATTGCAATCACACTGTGCTCTTTGTTTGTCTAATAATAATAATAATAATAATAATAATAATAATAATAATAATAATAACAGGATCAAGTGCTTAGATCTGTTTGGAATTGCGAGGAATGTAACATGTTTCCTGAAGATAAGTACAGTGGGATGGAAAACTGAACTGACATCTTACAGAAAAAGCTTGGGCACCCTGGGTATCAAAAGAGGGATTTTCCAGGGTGATAGCCTATCTCTGTTGCTTTTCATTCTCTGCATGATACCACTGACCTTGATACTTAGGATAATAAACCTGAGGTACCAACTAAAAGAAAAATCTCAATCAACCACCTCCTCTTCATAGATGATTTGAAACTGTATGGCAAAGATGAGACACAAGTGAGTTCCTTGGTGAACATCGTCCACTGTTTTAGTACTGATATTAGAATGGAATTTGGACTCAAGAAGTGCAGAATAATCTACCTAAAAAGAGGTAAGGTACAGTACCTAGCAGGGATAGAATTCCCAAATAGAGACTTGATTAAGCAAATTGAAACAGAAAGATACAAATACCTTGATGTACTAGAGTTCAATGAGATAATGGCAAAGGAAATGAAAGAGCAACTGAGGATGGAGTATTTCTGAAGACTGAGGTTGGTGTTGCGCTCAAAATTGACTGGATGGAATAAAATCCAAGCAGTTAATACATGAGTAATAGCATCACTTTGGCATGGAGCAAGAATTATAAAATAGCAAAAGAGAGAAATGAAGAAAATGGATACCAAGACCAGATGTTGACTGTACACAGAGCCTTCCATCCTAAGAGTGACACCGATAGGCTGTACTTATTCAGAAGAAAGGGTGGAAGAGGTTTAATCAATTGTCTGGATTGTATTGAAGCAGAGGAAAACAGCCTAGGGTGGTATATAAAAAATGCCATGGAGCCACTGTTGAAACACACACAGAAGGCCAATGTCATCAACACTGAAAATTGTGTAGCTAAAGAAAAATTTAAACAAGAAATGAACAAAAAAAATGAAAAAGCATGGAAGGAAAAGAAAATATACCGTCAGTTTGCAAGAGATGTGAACGCCAAGACAGATACAGAGGACTGGTGGCTATGGATAAGGGCACTCATATGCACAGCTCAGGAACAAGCATTAAGCACCAATTATAATATATGAAGTGCAGAATAGACAACACTACTGATAGTGACAAATGCAGAATGTATTGTGAGAGGGGTGAAACAGTATGGCACATCCTTAGCAAATGTCTGAAATTGGCACAACACCATGACAATGTGGCAAGAATGAACCATTAGGAACTCTGCAGAAATCACAGCCTACAAAGAGCAAAAACGCGGCATGAGCAAACTCCAGAAGGAGTCACCAAAAGTGAGAACTGCAAAATCCTATGGGATGCAATACCCAGTGCGATCACCTGACCAGACATTGGAAACCAGACATTGTGGTGGTGAATAAAAAAGAAAGAACATGTATGATAATCGACATAGCATGCTCTGGTAACAACAGGATCAATATGAAAGAAGAAAAAATAAACAACTAAATATATGAAGGTTGTGGTCAATGAAGAGAGTAGACGTGATACCAGTAGTAATTGGAGCACTCAACTACCAACATGGCTGAAAAAGATCAGTGCAAGTGTGAAGGTAGAACACCAACAAAAATCAGCATTGATTGGAAATGCAAGACTTCTTCACAGGGTTCTTGAAGCATGACCAGTAAAACAAGTGTCACCTTAGTCTGCTGGCTGTGGACAGCTGACACTTTCCATCATACTCAGCAAAATAAGTTGCCAGTTTTCATATAATAATGATAATGGTAATAATAATAATAATAATAATAATAATAACTAGCTGGACCCATGAAAAATTCACAGCAAACATAAAAAATGTAAGCACCTGTAAACAGTGTACTGGTACCATGAGAAATATTTGCACATTCTGACCATTTGTTTTTATGTTCTGAGTTCAAATTCTGCCAAGGTCGACTTTATCTTTTGTCCTTTCAGGGTCAATAAATTAAGTACCAGTTGTGTACTGGGGTCAATCTAATCAACTGTCCCCCTCACCACAAAAATTTCAGGTCTAGAAAAGTATATTGTGACAGTTACAGGATATAGAAAGTAATGTAACACCAATGACTATATAACCCAACCAAAATATTTCAACTACACAAATGTAAACGGAATTACTATTTAACCTTAGAATACATCATATATATTCAAAGAACCTTCTTGATTTAGTAGTATGGAACGTTTTTCTGGTATTCTTTTATTCTTTTACTTGTTTCAGTCATTTGACGGTGGCCATACTGGAACACCACCCTTTAGTCAAAGCAATTGACCCCTAGACTTATTCCCTGTAAGCCTGGTGCTTATTCTATCAGTCTCTTCTGCTGAACAGCTAAATTACAGGGATGCAAACGCACCAACATCAGTTGTTCAGCAGTGGTGGTGGGACAAACACAAACACACGCACACACACATACATACATACATACATACATACATACATACATACATACATACATACATATATATATATATATATATATATATATATATATATATATATATATATATATATATATATAACGGGCTTGGAGGTAGTGGTAATGCTAGCTGGTGCAATTTTGTGGTTTGCTGGTATGCTGAGAGAGATCCAACAGGTCTCTAACTGGTTCCCCGATCTTAAAGGTGTAATGTGGATGCGTGATGATGGAATGGCTGGTGTGGTGGTCTTCCTCACAATATTTAATGGTAGACAATATTTTGTGTGTATGTCACATCACATTTTTAGCCTTGTCTGTTTATCCCAATTGAGTGTCATAACTCTTACTTTGATATTGTTCATAGCTTGTGCTCTTGAAAATGTAACATATAATTGGCCATGAGAAAATACTGGTTGAGGCAAATATATTCCAACTTTTTCAAATGTTTGCCCTTGAGTCTTATTAATTGTCATTGAATATGCAAATCGAAGTGGAAACTGAAGTCTGTTTAGTGTGAATGGAATATTTGCATCACTTGGGCTAAGTTTAATTCTGGGAATTAGAACTGTACGACCTCTGTTGGAGCCTGTTACCAATGATATCTCTGCACAATGTTCATGAAGTCTTTGCACTTTCATGCAAGTTCCATTACATAAACCTTAACTGATCGAAAGATTTCTTACCAGCATTACAATAGCTCCTACTTTTAAGTTGAGGCGATGAGGAGGCATACCGGATGGAGTGAGTGAGTTTATGAATACGAAAAGATAGTACTGAACCTTCTCTTCATTATTGCAGGACACTGTATCTGTGCTTAAGTACGTTTTAAGTGCCTCTGGTATAATATAAAGAACTTTTTCATTTATTGCAAGACAGAATTTTTAGGAGATAAAATTACTCGTTTTTCCATTTCTTCTGGCGTGCAGTTGTTGAAAATTTCTGGGTATAAGTGTATAAATCGAAATGCAAAAGAACGAAATAATAAATGGGTTTATGAATGAAAGTTTGGTAATTGCATTTATTTCCACCACACGATACTTATTATTGCAAACATGTTTTAACTAATCTATACCATACACACACACACAAATACATTCATATATATATGTCTTGAGTTGTAGCTGTAATTCAAAGGGGCCAGCCTTGTCATATTCTGTGTGAGGCTGAATCTCCCTGAGAACTACATTAATGTTATGCATGTCTGTGGAGTACTCAGCCATTTGTGAGTTCATTTTATCCTCAGGTGGTAATGAAAAGTGAAATTGACAGCCAATATTTGCTGTGTCTATGTATCTATGAACTTTTCTTTGGATTTATGTATTTACTGTCTCTCTCACTTTCTCTTTCACTTCCTTTGTGTCCCTCTTCTCTCCCACTTTTGATTTAACAGTGTGTATATGTATTTATGTATCTACTTCTCTTGCGATGTGATAAACATTTAAAAGCACAAAACGAATGCCATCACCACTCACTGTCTCTTTCACTGTCTCTTTCACTCTCTCTCTTTCACTCTCTCTCTCTTTCTCACTTTCCCTCTGTCTCTTTTTCTCTTACTTCCTATCTGTCCTCCTTTCTCTCGTTTTTCCACTTCAAAGATGTGTGACGTGCACAACAGGTACATACAAAAGCAAAAAGTTAGTGCATTAATATTATTGAATATAATAATAATAATAATAATAATAATAATAATAATAATAATAATAATAATAATAATAATAATAAGACTTTGACTTCCAGACACACAAAGTATTAGAGCACCAAAGGCCAGTTATAGTAACCTTTAGGAGGGACAAACAAGAGTGCCTAATAATTGACATGGCAGTGTCAAGAGATCAACATATCATCATAAAAGAAAGAGAAAAGGTTGATGAATATGGAGACCTGAGAATTGAGATCGCTAAGATGTGGCAGCTATGAGAGTCAAACATAAAGGTTATCCCTATTGTCAGCGGAGCATTGGGTTCAATACCACCCAATCTGAAAAAACATCTGGAAACTTTAGAAATACCCTACAATCTAGATGTATTGCAAAAGTCGGCATTACTTGGAATGGCACACATATTGTGTAAGGTACTGTCTGTCTGAGGTCCTTGTTGTGGCTTAACAAACAGTACAAACCCCTGGTAAACACAATATCTTCAATCAACAACCTCACAATATTGTATACTGTGCGACATCCATAATAAAATAATAATAATGATAATAGTAATAGTAAACAAACAAATAAATTATCACAACAACAACAATAATAACAACAGTCAGTACTCATCCCTGGTACACACAAATCTTCCATTTACCTCGTAATATTGGATACTGTGAAATGTCTTCAGTAATAATAATAATGGAAATCTTCATTTTAATTGTTATTCTCTCCTTTGATGCATAATAACCCTTTCATCTCTCACCCATTGTGGTATTTCGTTTTTTTATATAAACTTACACTTCTTGTACTAGATACCACTGTCTCCTACCTAACTTTTGCCCTTCTGAGTCAGCATAATGCTTAAGATGAAAAAGAAGACCTAACAAATACCCATAACTACGACTAAGAGAACCAAAACATCACAAAGGACTCCTTCTTACTCTTTCCATTAGGTCTAAAACTTTATGGCCGTGACCTGAAGGCTGCTAATATGAAAGGGACTAGAAAAACAGAGGGGAGAGAGAGAGAGAGAGAGAGAGAGAGAGAGAGAGAGAGAGAGAGAGAGAGAGAGAGAGAGAACTGTGAGTAGGTGCAGAGTACTGGGGTAAGAATACCTAAGCAACACTGGTGAATCCAAACTACAGCTTCAAAGAAGTCACAACCATGGAGCAGATAGCCTTTATATTAGTTGCAAATTTTGGCACAAGACCAGTAATTTGGGGGAGGGAGAAGTTGATTATATCAACCCCAGTGCTCAACTGGTACTTATTTCATCAACCCCTGAAGGATGAAAGGCAAAGTCAACCTTGGCAGAATTTGAACTCAGAAAGTAAAAATGGATAAAATGCCACTAAGCATTTTGCCTGGCGTGCTAATGATTCTGTCAGCTCACCACCTTAGATAGCCTTAATATTGCTTTCAAATTTTGGCACATGACCAGCAAGAACAGGGATGGGAGTAGGTTGATTGCACTGACCCCCAATGCTCCACTGGTACTTACTTTCTGGACCCTGAAAGGATGAAAAGTAAAGTCAACCTTAGCAGAATTTGAACTGAGGTGGGGAGAGAGAGAGAGAAACTGTGAGCCGGTACAGAGAACTGGGGTAAGAATACCTAAGCAACAGGTGAAATGCCACTAACCATTTTGCCCAGCATGCTAATGATTCTGCCAGCTCGCCACCTTAGAGAGGCTTAATATTAACAATGCAAAAGGCATTGAGAGCAGCCTTTAATTAACTCAAGCTTTTTAGGAGTACTTGGTAGTACTTAAACAGAGCATATCTCAAAGAGAAAAATTTGAATGCCTTCTCAATATGTAACTCATCAATAATAACACAATTCTTGAGGAGTGAATCTCAAAAATATATCCAGGTAGGTTGTGCTTGTGAGCAGGCAACCTAGAAGGACACCTTTGAAAACAAACCAAGTGCAGTAGCAGAAATACTATTTTGAGGCCTGGTGAAGTTTAACCATCTCATAAAGAGAATGGATGGAGTTTCTCTAAATATTGGTTGGTATTTCATCTAGTGATGGTGTCACAAAAAAAAACATCACTTAATTAATCACTGTGAGTGAAATAACTGAAAGAAATATAATAAATAACAGCATATATGAGACTGAAACCAGTGAGGGAGATGCTGCACCCAGCAGGTGTCCCACTGCGCAGCAAAATGGGCCCTAGCATCAACTTGTGATTGCTAGTGCATGAGAATTGAAGAAAAAGTGGTACAAAAAAATAAATGCAATTGTCATGGAGTGCTACTATAGGAGCCAAACCACAAATGGTAGAGTTCCATTAAGAGGATATAGAAATAGCATCAATGAGGAATAATTAAAACAATAGAATAGCAATTATGCGACCAAGCCAGAATAAGGGGCTGGAAATAATTCTGAGAAGAGTATATGAAAATGACAAAATGCAGAAGAATGTAACATTGTTAATAATGAAGACCAATACAGCTCCTCAAATGACAGAAGAAATACAAATCTATCTATCAGAGATATAAATGGTAACTGGCACAACCATCATAGATAAACAAAAAAAATTGCAGATTAAGTAATAGAGTTAGTAACGATGGAGAATTTTGAAGTGATATAAGACTTTAAAAAAGTGGACCAATGGAAACTGATGCAGCAAATAGGATAAGTAAAAAAGATCTAAAGGTATATACCCACAAACAATATCACTGAAACTAATAGACTGATAAAGGCAGAAAATATGAGATTTGAAGTAAGATGTCTATTAAGCAATGGGAGTAAACCAAACAGAAAGATGGACAATGAACCATAGTAGAAGAGAAGGATTCTTGGAGACATAAAAAGAATACAGAGTGACCTATCAGTACCAGACAGAAAAAGAAATGCGGAACTGAAGAATCAGTGCAAATGTAACATGTTGAAACAAAAGTATTATATTGATTTCAAAGGGTTGTCAATAGTAATCAAAGAACTAAAATGTGTGCAAGCCAAGAGAGTAAAAATCAGAGAATCAAGCAGGCTCTTCAAAACTGACAAACTAGATAAGATTTTATTGGGAAATGAATGGAGAATCTGACATCAGACAAAGATATGTGCACCCCCAAATGCAGAAAGAAGACAAAAATTCTGGAACAATATATGAGGGAAAGAGGAAACACACAATACTAATATAGTGTTGCTCTGCAACATGAAAGAAACTATTATAAATCCTCAGCAAGAAAACATTAAGATAAACAAGAAGGATGTACAATGACTTAGTAGAAAAATAATGCAAATGGGAAGCAGGAGGCCCAGCTGGAGTTCAGGGGTATTGGGTGGAGAAATTTACAGTGTGCCATGAAAATAAAGCAGTTCAATTGAGCACATTACTTGAAGATCACATAAAACTCCCAGGTTGGCTGGTCAGAGGCAGAACAGTATCATGCTAGGAAGCATCAAGGAGAAACAATGTTAGACAACTTCAGGCCAATATCCTATCTGCCCATCTTGTGGTAGCTATTAACTGAAATACTGGCAAATGCAATATGTGTTCATGGACTAAAATAACATCTTACCTGAAAATCCAAAAGGGTGCAAATGTGGATGTAGAGGTACCAACTCAATGATAGTGCTGAATGACTGAAAAAGATGCAAAGACCAACTTATGGATGGCATGGATAGACTTCTAGAATGCATATATGCTTCCTCGTTTGTGGGTTCTGGATTGCTTGAAAATATTTGGAATTGCACACAATACTGTCAATCTATTGCACCAAATGGATGGACTATTGAACTCACATCAGGGAGGCAAAGTTTAAGCTTTGTCAACATCAGACTTGAAATTTACTGAGTTGATAGCTTGTCACCATCATTAATTGTATTGTGTATGATGCCACTGACTTCGATTTTCTGAAAAATGAAAGCTAAATATGAGTTCAAGGAATATCAAAGATCCCTATGGATCACACAGGTTGTAATCCTTTGAAACATATGTAGGAATAAAGTATGCAATTATAACATGCGTTTTCTCCAATCTTTAAATTCTTAAATATATATATATATATATATATATATATAGTGCAGGTGGCACGTAGAATACACCATTTTTAGCATGGCCGTTGCTAGTACTGCCTGACTGGCCTTCGTGCCAGTGGTACACAAAAGCACCCACTACATTCTCGGAGTGGTTGGTGTTAGGAAGGGCATCCAGCTGTAGAAACTCTGCCAGATCAGATTGGAGCCTGGTGCAGCTTTCTGGTTCACCAGTCCTCTGTCAAATCGTCCAACCCTTGCTAGCATGGAAGGCAGACGTTAAACGAGGATGGTGATATAAATATATATACATATATATATAAATATATGTAAATATTTATATAAATATATGTAAATATATATATAAATATATATACATATATATTTGAGCGAGATCGTTGCCGGTGCCACCGAACTGTCTCCTGTGCAGGTGGCACGTAAAATACACCATTTTGAGTGTGGCCGTTGCCAGTACCACCTGACTGGCCTTCGTGCCGGTGGTACATAAAAGTACCTACTACACTCTTGAAGTGGTTGGTGTTAGGAAGGGCATCCAGCTGTAGAAACTCTGCCAAATCAGATTGGAGCCTGGTGTAGCCATCTGGTTTCACCAGTCCTCAGTCAAATTGTCCAACCCATGCTAGCATGGAAAGCGGACGATGATGATGATGATGATGATGATGATGATTGTTTCATCTTTCTCACCACACGATGTACAAAGTGGGAAAGTCACTGACCTATCAATATCAAACTTGACATAGTTCATTCTCAATGCCTGTTCTTGGGTTGCGAAGATAAGAGCTTCAGTTTCAACTTTCAAGTCATTATTCCTAGTCCATTCCCAGATCTTATCTATGTCAACTTTATCGTGCAGGAATTGACCATACATCTTTTTTCTTACCATCTATTCAGGGTGTCATTCTGTTTGTCTTGTTTAAATTCTCCTTTTTCCTTTGCATCATCACTGGTTAGGATCCTTATCTTTCTTATTCCTGCTATCAATCTCTACTTTGAATTTTTTACATACCATGCCAGATTATTTTCCTGACTTCACACACATTTCACAGCTAATGAGGCCACTTTCTCCTCTCTGTCATAATAAATATAACCTGTCCACATCAATTTTGGGATGTAGAGCCCTTTGTAATGCCATCATTTTCCTGGGCTTTTTATCAAGCTCCTTAAGTTCATCACTTCTCCACTCTGTCACACCAGCACTATGTGTTGATAGCCAGCCCATGTGTTGATAGCCAGTATCTTATTCCTACCAATTAATATTCCCTTTAACACCAGTTTAAGTTTCCATTTATATTCCTTTGATAGCAGCTCTGTCATTTAGTCTGATTCCAGGATGCCTAAGTACTTATTACCGTTGTCATCAATTTCTTCCATAACTTGCCCATCTGGTAATATAATTCCTTCCATCTTATCAATTGTACCTTGCTTCAGTAGTAGCACTCCACACTTTTTATGCCAAATTCCATTCCTATGTTTATGCTGAATGTATGAACTCGCTGTACAAGGGAATCAGTCTGTTCATAGAACTATCCAAAGAGTTTTAGGTCATCCACAAACAGCAGGTGGTTTATCTTAAATTCACATCTTCAAATAATGAAACTGCTCTGTATGCTCTCATTCAGTATGCAAGAATTGCTGAATGTGAATTTATGTCAAACACCTGCTATCACATATAGGATGGATTCAGGTATCAGCTGAGTCTGTTATGAAGATCATTCTACCTCCTTCCTTTGGTTAAGAAGAGCAGGCAGTGTTTATTTGTCTGACAGCCTTAACGAAAGAGGTTATATAGAGCCAGATTGAAAGGGCTGAAGACAAGATACTTTCCTCTTTGGCCAAGCTTTCATCAACTTTTACAAATTTCACGTGAAAAAGAGTGTGGGTAGAAAAGGATGCACTGCCTCCAAGCAATTTTGCTGAAAGGTGATTGAATGTGGCAAGAATGGTTCCAGTGAATGGTCCTACTCTAAGAATATGCCTTTAAATTGAAAGAAAATGATGTGAAGTGGGTATTTGCCTGAGTGGTCAGGGTGAATGTGGTTTTGTGGGGTTTCTATGAGCAGTCCTAGGAAGTCTCCCTCCCAGGGGAAATTTTTATTAGAATTTATGTTGCCACCATTTCTCTACTTTTTACATGCATCTTTATGTAACCCCACATTGTATCGTTCAGTACCACCTCCAACATTATTTTTGTGAACCCTTAGTGGTAAATAAAGAAAGCATTATTATTATTAGAGTGGATGGTACTGTTCTGAGTGTAGACCTGTGAGTCAGAGGAAAGGAGTTGGAAAGGGCACAGATTTTAATTTCTATCTACACATTTTAATCTTATCTACACATAGCAGTGATGCAGCACTTAGACAAATTACTGAAGCTACACACATAATAGAAGAGAAACCTAGCCTGAATAGGAAACTAGAATGGAACACTAACACACACCACTAACAAACCACAAACCACAGCATGTGACAACATGTTACCCATAAACCAATAATAATATGAACAAAGTATAATACAATACATAGATAAACAAATGGAATTAAATACTACATATGTTAACAAAATTTAATTAAACACAAAAAAAAAAACACACACACACACATGAACAAATAAATAAATAAAACAAATACAAACGAACACGTATTAACAGAGTATATAGGTGATACAGACACTCCCCATACACACATGCACTTACAAAAGACACAGACACATTGAAAGACACGCATGCGTAGACACATACAATAGGAATACAGAATACAAAATGGCTGATATTTAGCAAGGTGAGACACACATAAGAAGGAAGGAAACAAAGGACCACTGATGAGGTCACAGAAGTGTGACGAAAGAACTCTGGCCGAAATAAGATTAAGATTAATGTAATATAAAGCTGAAGCAAATTAACACCAAATATACAGTGCGTGTGTTTTTATTGGCTAAACTGGCAATATGACCATCCCCAAGTACAACATCTGTTTCAACACACGATTTCACATCAAAAATCTTGCAAAACAAATATATATATATATAATTATATATATATATATATATATATATATATATATATATATATATATATATATATACAATTAAAAGGGTAAAGGTTTATCAATTTATTAATTTATTAATAAATCAACAATTAATAATTTTTACCAAGCCCTTCGGTATGTAAACACCATTATCGGTGGAGAACTTATTTAAAAGTTCTTATACATTTATAAACATAATTAAGGGATCAGCAAAACATTTGCTTCACCACATACCGAAGTTCAGAAATAGCAGCTAAAAAAGCTGAGACTCCAACAGATAGCATTATCTGTTGGAGTCTCAGGTTTTTTAGCTGCTATTTCTGAACTTCGGTATGTGGTGAAGCAAATGTTTTGCTGATCCCTTAATTATGTGTGTATATATATATATATATATATATATATATATATATAGGTGAGAAAGTTTGTATGTGAAAGCACATGGTTGGATGTATAAACGATAAACAAGAGTGAAAAAACTACAGAAGGCTTGTGTTATATGGTTAAAGTATATATTTAAATCGTTATGTTAGAAAAATGTTATTAAATTTTGAGTATAGAAACATTGTTTTTGGAGAAATAGCCGGTTTCGTATTTTCTTTTAAAATTTTTCTACCTGTATCGTAACATGTCTTCGCTCCGGTGTAAAATATGGAATTCTAGATAGGGGAAGGTAATCAGAGATTTTTTCTGGTATAAGGGAGATAATCAAAAATGTTGGAGATGATAGATTTTGATTAATTTAACATGGCTTGGTTTAGAAGGAATTAGAATGTTACAAGTGGTTAGGTTTTGCTCTATATTTTTTTCAGTGGGGTGAGTTTCCTTATTTAAAAGTGTTAGCAATGGTTAAGTTTTGGCTTATATTTTTCAATGAAGAAGGTTTCCTTATTTAATCTAATCTGTGTTGGTGTTCCAATGGCACATTAATAGAATGGAAAGATTATAAATTGTGGTAACATTTGTTTTGCACATTTCTCAATATGTTCACTAAAGGGTATCATTCTGTATTCTGGGAATGCAATCTGCTGTCGATGCAGAGTGCATCTGCATCTGAGCTATAATTACCATGGACCCTATGTAGTTTTGGTGGCAGCCCAAGTATCTTATGACATAAATCAGGTTTTATGAAGCACAAGTAAAGTCAGGTTTGATTTTGAATTTTTGTCCCTCTTTGAAAAGGAATTCTGATCCTTCTAGAAGGTTTGGGCATGTTGCGCAATTTGGTCGACCACATTTTTTCACTTTGCATCTGTTATTTTGGAAAATAATTTTGCCTTTGTGAGGATCTTTTTTAGTGATTTTGGTTGTTTGTAGCTTTTAATGATTTTATGTGTGTGTGAAATCTCCTTTAATTTGGGGTCCTTATGTAGCATTGGTAAATTTTGGGTGATGATGGTGAAGGCTTCTTTGTTTCTGGGGTTGTATGTGGATATGTACGGCAGTATTTTCGGGGAAGGTGTGTTGCTGTGTTTAACTTTTCTTAAGTTTTCTATGTCAATTTGTGATGCATGTCTGATTCCATCCTGTATGAGTTGAACTGGGTAGTGTCTGTCAATTAGGGTATTTTTGAGTTCTTGCAGTCTAAAGTCTCTGGTATTTTGTTCTGACACTATTGTGCATATTCTTCTTGCAAGGTTGAAGGGGATGTTTGTTTTGGTGTGTCTTGGGTGGCATGAATCAAATAGTAGATATTGTTTGGCGTCTGTGGTTTTGTAAAATATGTCCGTTTCTATTTTTAGGTTTACCTTTTTAATTAGAATATCCAAGAATGGGAGCTCCTTTTGGTTGTATTCCATTGTGAACTGTATGTTTGGGTTGATGCTGTTCAACAGACTTTTGAATTTCAGGAGTTTATTTGTGTTTTCATTCCAGAGTATGAAACAGTCGTCCAGGAATCTTTTCCAATTTTCTTTTATGTATTGGGAAAGGGTGTTTCCAAAGGTAGATAAAGATTCCTGGTATATTATTACTTCCAATTCTGGATTTTTGTCGGTAGAAAGTATTGTCAAACATGAAGTGGTTGTTTCTTAAGATGAATTCAACCAATTTAGTTATGAATTCTTTATTGATCCTGTTTGGGATTTCTTCCGGGAATTGGTCCAGCCAGAACTGAATTGCCTCTAGTCCATAATTATGAGGTATACTGGTGTATAAATTAATCACATCAAATGAAACCATGATTGTTTCTTCCTTGACTTTCTTTGGGAGGTGATTTAACATATCCAAGTAATCTCTGATATAGCTATTGATGTGTTTAAGGAAGGGTTTTAGGAGGATTTCCATAAATAGACTTAGTCTGTGTGTTTCACAGGCTGGACCAGCTATGATGGGTCATAGTTTTTGATCCCCCCCCCCCCCGGGTTTGGTGTATATATGTACGTCCTTGGTGATTTTTTAATGGTTTTATTTATAATCTGGCTTTTGTGTATTTTTGGCAGACCATAGAAGAGGCTAGGTTTGCATTTAAAGTTTGTTAGAAAATCAATCTTCTTGGTTGTCATTTCATTTCCATGGGTTTTAATTAGTGAGGACAGAGTTTTCATTATTTTTTGCAGCGTGTAGTTTGTGACTTTTTCATAATGTTGATTGTCATCAAGCATGGAGTATAACAGAATTCTGTAGAAAATTAAGACTCACAGAAGCATTAACCAATCACAACACTGAAGATGACTCACTAGTCAAAAACAAAAGTGAGCACATCCCACACAAAGGAAGAAATAAAAATCTTGATGAATTCTGCAACCACATTGGGAACTTCCCCTAACACACCATGCATAAACAGACAGTTAACTCAAACTTTAGCACTACACAATGGAAGGAACTAATAGAACTTCAAAATAATGAAGGTATTACGATTAAGGAAGCAGATAAAGGAAGTGCAGTTGTAATAATGGACACATTATACTATAGAAATCTAGTAATCTAGTAACACAAGCCTTCTGTAGTTTTTTCACTCTTGTTTATCTTTTATATATATATATATATATATATATATATATATATATATATATATATATATATATATATATATATATATATATATATATATATATATATATATATATATATATATATATATATATATATTGTCACTCTAAGAATATTTCCACAAATTTTTATATTCTCACAAAAAAATTTAATATATTTATTAAACATATTGTATTTGATTTTTGTATGCATTTTATTTTATGTAGACACTACAATGGAGCTTGTAATTACAAACTATCTAATCTACCTTGAAATTTTATCCACCTTTCAAAGCCCCATTTTAATCTTTTACTTATTCCATTCATTTGACTATAGCCATGCTGGAGCACCACTTTGAAGGGTTTATAGTCAAACAAATCGACCCCAGGACTTATTCCTTAAGCCTAGTACATATTCTATTAGTCACTCCTACTGAACTACCAAGTTACAAAGACATAAACTCACAACACAGGATGTCATGCAGTGATGGGGGGACAAACACAGACACAATGACACACACACATAGATATATAGATACATATGTATACAACATGCTTCTTTCAGTTTCTGCTTACCAAATCCACTCACAAGGCTTTGGTCGGCTTGAGGCTATAGTAGAAGACACTTGCCCAAAGTGTCATGCAGTGGAACTGAACCTGGAGCTATGTGGTTGGGAAGCAAACTTCTTACCACACAGCTATATCTGCACCTATAGCAAGCTTCGTACCACACAGCCACACTTGCATCTATGTTTGAATATTTTGTTCTAAGAATTGTTAAGTAGTTGTCGTTTCATTTTACTCCTATTTTATCATCTATATTGTCAATCAATTTGAAGCTCTTATCCTTCTTCCTAAGAGAGAGCTCATAATTGTCATGATGATCATGTATCTGGGGGATTTGGGGATTGGCCCTGGTTGAGGATCCTGTATGAAGAGGGTCGTATCCTCATCTTCATCTTCATCATCATCATCACATATTTATATATTATGTATGCTTTTCACCTCATTTGTTTTTTTCCTTCACTTTTTTTTTTGTATAAACCCTAACATTTTATCTAACCCATCTTTGACATACCCTCCTCATTAAATGCTCCTGTGGCAAATAATAAAAATCATTATTATTATTATTATTGAGTGGAGCAGATAGCAGAATCAAATAAAAATAAAGAGTCAACATTGCCTTTCAGCCCTCTTTAAAGTCTATAAGGACCATACATATACTAGTCTTGATTTAATAAATTATAATGATCCTTCACCAATTCCTTTAAATTATGGACTTGTGTCAAAGTTACAAATCTTGATTATTAGTGCAGTAGAAACAGTGGTGTAATTGACAAAAAGCTGTTCAACCAACTCTCCTTCCCTACAGATATCAATTGCATTGATCTCACTGATTTAAGAATTGTCTACAAAAGTTATGGACACTGCCTTTCCCTCTCCAACTAAATAATAATATTGATTTTCTTGCATTGGTGTAAGGTCACAAATTTAGAAAGAATGGTGTAGTTAGTTGCATGACTGTTTACTTGTTTAAATCTCTGAAAGATGAAACACAATCATTCCTGGTAGGATTTGAACTCAGAAGGAAAAGTGATATTACTATTGTGAAACAGTTTGTCTAGTGCTCTACCAATTCTGACATCCACCACCCCAATAATAAAATGGATAATCAGGCCAAAACTGCAGTAGCTTGACCTGCTAAAAATAAGGGCTAAATTTCTCTCAGACCACAGATTATCATTTTAAAAAAGAAAGGACACAAATTTGATGACTGAAAGAAAAGAATGGGATGGTCATGGCTGAAGTGCCTGCTGAATCAGAGCTGGCCTTTGGTTAAATAGCAGCATCAGTAGTAAGCATAATAGCCAAAGAGGGAGCTTCTATATAGTTGTTCAACTTGTTGAAAATTGTAGGCAAATCTCAATCAAATCATATGCTAGTACTGGGGATAATGTAGAAATTATACCTTAAAAACAAATGATATGATTAAGTTATGAATGACTCTGATCACTGGCTGTTCTGTCAAATCTAACCTAACAGTTAAGCAACATAATAATTATAATAAAAATAGTATACGTTCTTCATCATTGTTTAGGTCACTATTGGACCCAGACTATTGGACCCAAGAAGTTAAAATTTTTCTCAAACTACTTAGAGAATTTGAGACTGTCACTAATCTACTCAATTTAACAATCACTTCTCCTTCAAATATCCTCCTATTACCACTAATTTAGGAACCACAAGAACTATATATGTATGCTGCCATCAAAAGCTGCACAGTTACAATCAGAACACTGTTCAAATCATAAGGTGCAACTCAAGCAATGCCAGATAATGCATGCCCTTAACACAATGTGCACGCTTTATTTTTTTTTTAATTTGCATGAACAATACTGATTAGGATTACTCAGCAGCCAGTACCAGTACCGGCTTCATTGTTTTAAAACAAATCATGCATAGTTCTTTTACATGACAAATCAATATATTTAATTCTTTTAAACTAGATTTATTAAATTTGACAAATTGTAACTGTCTAAACCATAGATTTTCTTATCTATACTAGATTTTTTTGTATGATAATGTTATTAATCTTATTTCAAAACAGTCTAACTTCTACATTTGTCCACATCACTAACAATGAAATGCTGTAAATATATGCACTCATGTATCTATTTGTAGATATTCTTCCTGTTGAATTTTTCATATTGTTATTAGGTTCATTTAAATTAGAATCAATTTCATACTTTGAATATTGTCAAGGCAGCTCTACTCATGTCCTTGAAGTTATTAATTATAGGACCATTGCAAAATTGACCTAGGCTATCATGACAACCTCATTAACTTTTAGAATCTTGTAGGTATTATTTTGTATCAGTGACCTCATTGAATGAACATATTTGACTCCTTGTCTTCAGCATGCATTTGAAGAAATTCTGTTTGTATTATCTTGCCAACTCAATAGACAGTCACGTATTTACAGGAGATAATGCCTTCTTAAGGAACAATCAGTCTCATAAATAAATGAAACTGAGTATCTCATACCTTCATTTACATGAAGAAGTTCATACACATCAAACAAAATAACCTGCAAAGACTTATTTGTTGAATTATCATTAACATTTGAATGATAGTCTCAACCCAGTGATTTTCTGTACTCATCTCCCAGCAATACTGAGTAAACAAGGCAAGTTTTACGTGGCTGCTCCAGCTACAAGAGATAGCAACCAAATCTTCCTCAATCTCCAGTCATAAAAATGAACACATTGGATAATTCAGTTCTAGATAAGCAATGTCTGATATAAAAAAAAGATTGATCATAGCTGGAATGCTTTTGACTATAACTCAGTTTAGTCAAGTCTAACCTGGGGGTAAACAGGAAAACCTAGGCAGTACATAATATATTATGCATGACTGCAGATGAAAATTTTTCAGAACTTTAAAAATATTATATTTCTGTAAAACCTTTCTTAGTAGCTATATTTTCAAACTCTATATTGAAAAGTAAATTGCTGCCAATTTTATTTACTTATTGATTTATTAATTTATTTATTTAATTATTTATCTATCTATTTATTTATTAAGCTTACCATCGAATCTATCCTTATACATCACTTGGTCCATTGAGCCAAATGCCTTCTACTGGAACTGAACAGCCTATAAGTTATGTGCAATACACTGGAGGGTCTATCAACCAGCCTCATGCACAACCACCTTATCTGTCAAAAAATACCCGGTCACACCCTATGGCTTCTCAACAGCGCCCTCCACCACATATAAACCCTATTGAAACACGTTAGTAGCCTTCTTTTCTTCATGCTATCTTTCTTTCTTACCTGCATTATTTCACCTAAAGAATGGCTGAAATGCTGTAATTAAATATTTTTCATCATCATCATCATGACTTTTACATCTGCTTTATTTCATGCTAGCATGAGTTGGATGAGACTTATTTGAGTCAGTATTTTACAGTTGGATGCCCTTCCTGACACCAACACTTGCTTGTTTTCATGATGCTGAGCTTCACAAAAGAGTTGACAAGAGACCACAATGACTGGCTAGAGAACCTCTACATTCCCATGCAAGCAGGGCTCTTATACTTCCTTAACACCTTATCTTGCCTCTACAAACACCACCTACTCATACACATTGTATCCTGTTGCCTATATAATATTGTATAGTAGTGGATTTCCTATTCAATCCATCCCACCATCCTTATCAATCCTTCTCTGTCTCTCCCTTTCTCTCTCCTTGTCTATCTCTCCTTCTCTCTTTCTCCCTCTCTCTCCCTCTCTCTCCTTCTTTTTCCTCTTCTCTCTCCCCCACTATCTATTTATTTGTCTGTCTGTTTGTTTGACTATCCATCTATTTATCTATCTGTCTGTCTAACTATTTCTGTTTGTCTGTCCATCCATCAATCCTTCCTACTGTTTCTTTTCCATTACTCACTCTCAGTCCCGTCTGTTATTATCTCCTCTGTTATCCTCTCCAATAAATTTGTTCCTCAAATCATACTTTTGTTTCTCTCACTATCTAAGCTCAGCTTATGACATTACCATCTTAGTACTGGTGCCAGGTTAAAATATACCCAGTTCAGTGTGTAGCATTTTGTGAATCAAGTAGAGACAGCAAAAGATCAAGGAGACTCTTTAGTCTTGTGAAGGACATGACAATTTCTCATACTAGTGCTATAAAATTCAATCAGTATACTCTGTAAAGTGGTTAGGCTTAGGAAAGACATCTGACTATATAATCCATGCCAAAAGTGAAACATACAAATAGGATTTGGTCATTTCATTCATCTAACAAAATAGTAACTCTAAGTGACTTGGACTATGACAATGAATTGAACTCATTCCCACTTGGAAAGTAGGCATGAAAGGTGACAATAATAATTATATGTATACGTATGCACTTGTGTCCATGTGATCATATATCCGTGTGTATAGTTGTCTAAGAATCTATGAGTCAGAAAACAAACAGGTATATTTGCTGATTTTACCAATGGTTCATACACAAGAGATTGGGAAAACTAATCAAGGTACACATTTCAAGTGTTGGTAGGCATCGACGTTTTCCCATAGGAGATCAGAAGTGTTACATTCAGTTTACGGGTGTCATAGCATAGAAAATAGAATTAAAAAATCACAGAAGAAAACATCGCAAGAAAATTTTTGTTCATTAGAGTTATGTCCCTTGGATAGAAATCAGATCAGAAAGTGCCACCAGGTTGTATAAGGTAAATGCTTGTAGAGTGGCTTTGGGGAGGAGATAAAGTCAGGTTTAAAGTCGTGTGGACTTTAAACCCAAGAAGATATTGCCTACACAAGTATTTACATTTGGGAAGAAGTAGACATGAACAACAAACATTTTCTCTTGGTGGGGTTAAGGATCAGGCTTGTAAATGATTTTATCCTTAAAACTGTTAACAGCCAGAGCCTCAATGAAGAATGAGGTTGCAATGTTGAAAATCTCTTTACTTGAAAGCAGGATGAAAATTCTTCTGCTCACTCCCTTAACCAGGTTCTTGAACATTTTAGTTGGATGTCAGGAAGTTGTATTAATCAACCTATCTCTCATTCGATTTACTAAAAGCACTAGTTTAAGGTCACATTGAGGAAATCAGTCACTTTCAGGTTGCTTTCTGTTGTAACTTTGAATCAAAGGGAATTCGGGGTATGGATTAGGTCTTTCCTAAGCCTATCAAGTGTGTGACCTTTTGCTCTGCTTGTTATTACCACAGCATTTCTGTAGAGGCTAAAGTTAGATGAGGGGAACTTCTTATTTAGTAAATCTAGATTAAAAAATAAAGCAATGAGGTCACATACACCTGCACCTTTAAATACCCTCATTACAACATTGAAGGAGCCTTCCAGGTCAGTTCACTCGACCCAAGCTGATCCCTTGTTGAAGGGCAGGTTCTTTTGTGGCAGGCAAATAATGCTTATGTCCTCATCGCTAATCTCAATGTATGCCCTAGTGAACTCCAGTGCCCTATGTAATCGTCAATATAGACAAGTGAAAGTCCATTACATTGAACTGGGTGATCTTTGCTCTACCTCTGCCACTATTGGATTTAAGTCATGTGATGACCTAATTAGTATTGCCAAAGTGTAAAGCTAGATGCTCTCCTTATGTAATTATTGACTTTCTTAAGTTGGAGCTTGCTCACCTAGCCAATATCTGACTTTGTGAGGTTGATTAGACAACACTTGGGTTGACAGCAAAGTTCAATTTGTAGTCTTTAATCATTATCAAGAAAACTTTTCTCACCAGGGCCTCAATCCTATCCTGAGTGCCTAGTCTAAAAGCTATCTCTTTGGTCTCATGGTTAATTTTACTATAGTCTTGAGGGGCTATCTTCCTGTATGTTTATGGGATGCTGTTGTGTAGTAGCTGTGCTTATGTATCATTATGTATCCTATATAAATTTTCACTTTTGTCTAAAAAAAGTCTAAGAATGTTTAATGTAAGTTTATTTTGGAAAGGATAACAGGACTTATGACATTTCAACCATGGTATGATGCCTAAGTGGTTTTCTGTTCCTAGATCCTTGGTGGGAATTTTCAAGCTATAAGACCAGCACTCAGAATCTGTGTATGGCTTTGCTTAGTCATAGAAAAAAGCTTTCCATCTCTTACAACTGACTGGTTGATCATCAGCCCTAGTAACATTCACGTGTTAAACTCGTCAGATGATATTGGATATCTTTTGTTGAGTATTTGAGGTCATACAATCACACGCAGCCCCAGCAAAAACCATATGGTCAATGAAAGAAAGTGCTATGGATTACAACATCAAGTAAGAATAAATGGAGAGGTGCAAACCTTATTTGAATGGCAGTAGAATGATCAGGAATTTACCATAAAGAGGGGAATTTACTCATATCTTTACAATTGTACTGATTGCTGTCATATCCATTACACACACATTCTAGATATTTACATATATTTGTGCTTGCTTGCATGTATGCATACATACATACAAATGAACAAACAAAGACAGACCAATCAACTGGTTATGTATCAATCATTAAATATATGTGTATGTGCATACGTGTGTGTGTGTGTATGTACATATATGTAAATATCTGTGTATGTGTATATATATTGTTTTATTCTTTTACTTGTTTCAGTCTTTTGACTGTGGCCATGCTGGAACACTGCCTTTAGTTGAACAAACTGATTCCAGGACTTATTCTTTGTAAGCCTAGTACTTATTCTGTCGGTTTCTTTTGCCACACTGCTAACTTACAAGGATGTAAACAGACCAACATTCAGTTGTCAAGCAATGGAGGGGGGACAAACACAGATACACACACACAAATATATACATATATATATATATATATCCTTTATTTAAAAGCAGCAGAAATATAACAAAAGCTGTTACTCAGAACGTGAAACTCAGAGTAACAGCTTTTGTTATATTTCTGCTGCTTTTAAATAAAGCATATTACTCTACCTCTGGTATTTGAGTACTCTTTTTTTGCACCTTGTTTCACATTTATGTGCTTACTCTGGTATATATATATATATATATATAATATATATATATATATATATATATATATATATATATATATATATATATATATATATATATATATATATATATATATATATAGATAGATAGATATGTATACAACAACCTTCTTTCAGTTTCTGTTTACCAAATCCACTCACAAGGCTTTGGTTGTCCCCAGGCTATAGCAGAAGGCACTTGCCCAAAGTGCACACAGTGGGACTGAATCTGAAACTATGTGGTTGGGAAGCAATCTTCTTACCACACAGCCACTCCTGATATATTGAAGTGTACAGTATTATATAACAATTACGGCTGATCTTACTAATTGGTTTCTCACTAGGGATTCATCAGAGTGTTCGGTAACAGTCCAGTTATGTAACCCTGCATTCATTAGAGGTAGCCATTATGGAATGAAATATGGTAACTGCTTTCTATTGTTGGAGGTGCAGACGCATCCAGTTTGTGATTGCTGTGAAAAAGATGATGAAACAAATCAAGTAGGAGATTGAGTTATGGGTTATGTTCCTTGGTGCCAAAACATCGTCTGGGATGGGGGTGGGGGTTGTTGCAAAGCACCAAGAGTTTTTTCGAAAAAGTTTTGTGGAAAATGTGTGTGTCTTTAAGATTGGTGTTTTTGTGGAAATGGAATGTGTGTGTGTAGTAATACTATGTGTATAGCCTTTGTGATGGGGGTGGGAGCAGACACACGTTTGCATTCGTTTGTGTGTTTACAAGGAACATAATTCTTTACTGCATGATTCATTTCCTCATCTTTTCACAACAACCACAAACTGGATGTGTCTATGCACTGCCAACAATAGAGCACAGTCACTATATTTCATTCAATAATGGCTATCTCTGATGAGTGCTGGGTTACATAATCAGATTGTTACCTAACATTCCATTGGATCCCTAGTGAGAAACTGATTGGTAAGATCAGCTGTAATGGATAATACTGTACACTTTGATTAATATACCCACTCTACTGACAGATATGCAAGTACATTTTTTCCTGACTTATGGACTCTTAGACACACACACACACACATATATGTGCATGTCTCTCTCTCCCTCCGTATGTGTGTGGGTGTATGGCTGTGTGGTCAAGAAGTTTGTTGTCCAACCAAAAGGTTTCAGATTCCTTCTCACTGCATGGCACCTTCACCCAGTGTCTTCTACTAATGCCCCAAGCTGACCAAAGCCTTTTCAGTGGATTTAGTTTCCAGAGACTAAAAGAAGCCCATCATATGTATGTATGTATGTATGTATGTATGTATGTATGTATGTATGTATATAGGTAGGTAGGTAGGTAGGTTGGTAGGTAGGTAGGTTGGTAGGTAGGTAGGTAGGCAAGCAGGCAGGCAAGCAGGCAGGCAAGCAGGCAGGCAAGCAGGCAGGCAAGCAGGCAGGCAAGCAGGCAGGCAAGCAGGCAGGCAAGCAGGCAGGCAAGCAGGCAGGCAAGCAGGCAGGCAAGCAGGCAGGCAAGCAGGCAGGCAAGCAGGGAGGGAGGAGGAAGGCAGGCTGGCAGGTAGGCAGTCAGGCAAGTAAGCAGGCATGTTTGAAAAAAAATGAAAAAGGCTTTTCTGATCATTTTTCCACTTTAATCATTAATTCTTTATAAATTGTATCATGACTGTTTTTCTCCCTCTGATCAGACATCGTTTTACACACACACATCATCATCATCATTTAACATCCGTGTTCCATGCTGGACCTCTGATTTGGGACTCAGCTTCTTGCTAAGCAATTTCCAAACTGTTCTATTTTTGGTATAAGAGTTCTTTTAATATAGTCTTATTTTTTTATTTCTTTATTGCCCACAAGGGGCTAAACATAGAGGGGACAAACAAGGACAGACAAAGGGATTAAGTTGATTACACCGACCCCAGTGCGTAACTGGTACTTAATTTATCGACCCCGAAAGGATGAAAGGCAAAGTTGACCTCGGCAGAATTTGAACTCAGAACGTAACGGCAGATGAAATACTGCTAAGCATTTTGCCCGGCGGGGTAACATTTAGTCTTAGTTTTTGTCCAGGTACTGGCAGGGGTGTTACAAAACTAAATACACACAGACACAATATATATATATATATATATATATATATATATATATATATATATATATATATATATATATATATATATATATATATATATATATATATATATATATATTCATATATATATATACACACATTCATCTGTACATACTTGCACATACTCCCCTTCACACACACACATATATCTTTTATCTTTTACTTGTTTCAGTCATTTAACTGCAGTCATGCTGGGACACCACCTTGAAGGATTTTAGTTGAACAAAGTGACCTTAGGACTTACTATTTTTTGAAGCCTAGTACTTATTCTATCGGTCGTTTTTGCCAAACTACTAAGTTACAGGGATGTAAACACACCACCACCAGTTCTCAAGCAGTGGTGGGGGACAAATACAGACACACACACATATATATATGAGGTGCTTCTTTCAGTTTCCATCCACCAAATCCACTCTCAGGGCTTTAGTCAGCCCAAGGCTATAGCAGAAGACATTTACACAAGGTACCATGCAGTGGGACTGAACAGAGAACCATGTGGCTGAGAAGCAAGCTTCTTACCACAAAGCCACAAGGGTTAAGTACAAATTGTGGTGGGTCAAAATATAAAGATAAAAATGTAAGTAAAAAAGCCAAAAATAGGAGATGTATTATAGAAAGTTAAAGAAGTGATTTTAAATTCTCAATCGCAGAATAATGCTAATAATATAGCCTGAACAGGATAAACTACCCCTATTTTGCAGAAAAAGTGTAGGTGGCTAGCTGTGGACACGAACTCACATCCCCGTGATTACGCGTCACAATGCTTTGACCGATTAAGCTAAACTTAAGATGTATTATGTTATAAAATGAATTTTGTATTTTGGAAAATAGTTCTTCCTGAATAGTAAAATAAGGTGTATTTTTTCAAATGATTACAATGACATCTATATTTTTTTAAGTAAAGAGAAACAGGCATGCAAACATTCATGTACATATTCTAACATACACAGACCAATGCACACATATATACATATGTATACTTATATACATACATCATACAAGTACACAGACATTATACATGTATACATACAGATACATATATATGTCACAGTATCACAGCATCGACAAGGTTGTCAGATGTTGTTGCACACCACTGGTCACAATGAGCTTCAAATTATGTCTTGATTACACCATTCTTTTCCATCTTGCCCCAAACTGTCTAACGAAATTATCTTCCAATTGTCGTGAAGGCCTTCCCTGTAACTTTTTCTGATCTCTTGGATACCACTTGACAACTGCACATATACATACATAAACATATTGGTAATGAAAAATGATAGAGGTGAACTCTTTTCAAGAAACAACAGTGTAGAGCTCAATTTATTAAGCAATTAGATTAAAGTATTAATTTGAAAGAGACAAGTTCCAAGGCCAATAATACTCCTCATCAAAGCTGACACATATCTAAACACAGAGGGCATATATAAACCATTATAAGCATGTGAACACATAACATACAAAAACATATATATACATATAATAGTGTAATTCTGTGCCCAAATCTAAGTCAGATAAGTAATTGCATAAATACATACAGATAAATTAAGAAGTCCAAGCTGATGAGATAACAGTTCACAATAATTCAAAAGGGATTCCTCAAATGAATCCAATAAATAGAAAGAATCTTACAGCCATTTCCGGGAATGTGCAAAGAAGTATGTAGGTAAAACCTTTTGAACTTCAGTAATCCACATTTCCTTCATCAGAAAATATGTACAGATTTTGAATTTTTAAACAAAATCATAAAATTATTCGTGGGATTGTAAAAATATGTTTAAGAATATACAGTAATTATATACAAGTATAAAAATTTCATAAATTCCAGGATTCCATGTCGTTGATATACCTGAAGAGACCCAGAATGGCTTAAAATAATGTGTTGTACCCAATAAAGTTTATTACACATTCCATCCCCTATTTTATTTATCAATACAATATATACACACACACACACATACATATATATAAATGCACACACACACACATATATGCAAAAATATCAAAGGATCAAAGGTCCTTCGCAAGCCATTGGCTCATAAGGCTAGTTTCCCAGATTCTTTGATGTGTATACTCCTCAGCTGGATGGGGCACCAGACCATCGCAGAATAACTCATTTTTGTCAGCAATATGAAATGAAGTGTGTTGCTTAAGAATCCAATACATCATCTAGTCCAGGAATCAAAACCACTAAATTATGTGCCCCCACAATATACATACATAGGTATATATACACATACACACACACACACATATGAAATATAATAAAATTATAAACAGGCAGACAACTGGTATCAGGTTCAGTTATGACAATATGTATTTAAGCATGAGGGTTGTTAACAAAGTCATGATACAATTTGTAAACAATTAATGATTAAAGTGGAAAAAATTATCAGAAATATCTTTCTTATTCCTTTTTTTCAAACATGCCTGCTTGCCTCCCTCCCTTCCTCCCTACCTCCCTACCTACCTATATACATACATACATACATACATACATACATACATACATACATACATACATATGATGGGCTTCTTTTAGTCTCTGCAAACTAAATCCACTGAAAAGGCTTTGGTCAGCTTGGGGCATTAGTAGAAGACACTGGGTGAAGGTGCCATGCAGTGGGAGTGAACCTGAAACCTAGTATAGATAGTAAGGTGGAAGGAAGACGGTGTATGGATAGTCTCTAACCGCTGCTCCAAGAATAGATGCACAGATGGTGCATTTCTTTGCTAATGACAGTCATCCAACATTATAGCAGCAGTCTATTCCACCACTGGAGAAAGAATGAGGTAAAGTCTCAGTAGAGAGATTTTGTTTACTATTAGTGTGAGGTATAAAGGAAAGTGTAAACAAAGAGAACAGAGGAAACAAGGCCATACTAATATGAAGATGGATAACATTCATAACAAAGGACAGATATATAAATTTCTAGAGTTAGAGAAAGATATATAGCAAGGAGCAGACTAGTACCAATATGTGTAGGGAAGGGGGATGCTAAGTGGTTTGGTGTGAAGAAGACCATGTGTATGTATAACAGTGACAGCATGTAGGTCAAGTACATTAGAATTATCAGTTAACTAGACTAGCCACCAGGAGTGGGAGGTGGCATACAAGATAAAATATACCTACTATCTACAGCAGTGTGGTGTAGTAATCAATGCAAATGTGTGTGGGAAGAGAGAAGAGAGATACTAGAGGGTTAGCATTCTGAGGACAATGAGTGCTCTTCAGATATGTGCTTGTTAATAGTTACCAAAGTAAAGAAACTATTTATTGTAACTATTTTTTATTTAATTAATAATTAGAATTGTAAGTTTAATGAAGAGTATGAAAATATTGTTAAGTGTTGGTTATTAGAGTAGCATAGGAATAAAAACAGAAAGATCTTCAAATTTGTACATAAACTGAGAATATCTAAAGTGGTTGCTACAATATGTTATGTAACTTCAAGAAAATAACATCTTGTTAAATCATTGTATTAATGATAAACAGAATCATCATCATCATCATCATCATGCATTATAAAATTAAGAATTATGGAAACATGCAGAGGTCAAGCAAGGGGTGAATTTAGAATAGGAGCAACAAATGAAGATATAAGAGGATGAATAAAGTGGTGCTCTGTGGATTGGATTAAATTAAATTAAATTAAAGAGACATATGAGGAACTTTTACTTTATGTGGGTGAGAATTATACTGAGATTCAAAAGCACTACATTTAAATTTGTGATAAAATCAGAATGTTTTGAAGAATCTCTGGACACAAGTGATAAATGCTTCGTTTTGTTTGTTTAGTAATTGCTATGCATTATGTAATAAGATTTGTATAGAATCTTTTAAGCATAATCAACACAGAGTATTATTGCTCTAGTATGGAACAACAATATTGATGAGAGACCAAGTAATATTATATGGTACACCATTTTTTTAAGGTTTTGTATATGGTCAGCTTATTATTTATTACAGGGGTTGGACAAAATAATGGAAACACCTTAAATTTCAAACAAATTTATTTTAATATGGGGTAGGACCACCTTTGGCAGTAATTACAACTTAAATTCTACAAGTTATGAACTCGGACAAAGTTTGAATTGTTTCCAAAGGAATTTTTGTTCATTCTTCAGCTGAAACAGTCTCCAGTTCTTGTAGTGATGATGGTGGAGGATATCGACTCCTTACTTTTTTTTCTAATATGCTCCATAAATGATCAATAATATTGAGACCTGGGGACTGTGGTGGCCAGATAAGAATGTTCCTTGTGCCATTCAGTAAGAACTTTAGCTGTGTGAATTGGTACATTATCATCCTGAAAGATTGCGTTTCCCTCCAGAAACAGTTCTGCAACCAAAGGATGAATTTGAACAGATAAAATGCTTAAATAGTCTTGACTATTAATTCTGCCATGAAGAGAAACCTGGCAGATTTCCAAAATATAGCCCCCCCCCCCCCCCCGATCATCACAGATCCTCCTCCATGCTTAACAGTTGGAAGAAGGCACTCTGGGTCAAATGCTTCTTTTGGCTGTCTTCACATGTATACTCGGCCAGAGGTCGGAAATAAGGTAAAGGATGAGAAAATAACATTCTTCCACTGCTCTAGGGACCAATTCTGTAGGTTTTTACTTCACTCTAAATGCTTTGCAACGTTTGTTTTTGAAAGTAGTGGTTTTGTGATTGCAGCCCTCCTGTGCAGCTCCCAGTGAACAGTTTTTGTGGAAACTGGGTTCTCTGGGTGATCATTAAGCTCTGCAGTAATTTTGGGAGCTGTACTTTTGTGATCCTTTCTAACACTTCACATAAGAGTCCAATGGCCCCTATCTGAAAGTTTTGGTTTTCATCTGGAGTTTTGTTTTGACGAGAAGGTTTTTCCCTCTTTCTCAAAGGCTGTCATTACTTTTGAGACAGTACATCTTGATACACCAAACATTTCAGCTGTTTTTGTTATGCTAGCACCTGCCATATGAGCACCAACAATTTGACCTCTTTGAAAGTCTGATAGATCTGTCATTTTAATGAATTTTAATTACCTTTTTCTGATGATATCTGAAAAGAAACAGCAATTGTAGCAAACCATATTATGCAACACTTATAATAAATCAAAAACATAAAAATAAACAAGCTTTTGACAGTTTTATAGATATTTCAAAATTATGATGCTAGATGTTTCCGTTATTTTGTTCAACACCTGTAGATTTATTGTGTTTAGTAGATTTAAAAGAGCTCAAATTGGCATTTAAAATTGATGATGGCTCCAATATATATATATTGGAGCCATCATCAATTTTGTTGTGTGTTAAGGACAGTACACTTATAAATGTTAAATCTTCAGAAGTTGCCTCCTTTCCCTTTAGCATCCTTTATATAATATGTTAGTGTTGTTACTAAGATATCAATCTGGGTTAAATTGAATCTGTCAGATTCATCTCCCTCATATATGATATATTCTAGAGTATTGTCAGTGTTATGTATGCTAGCAGTAGTAGTATTGATAATAGAATGAGTGGATGTCCGATTTTAAGTGAGGTTAGTATGTTTATCCATACTCTTGCCTATGTGTTTTTGAAAGCACATGACTTAGTGGTTATGGTATTCTGTTCACGATTGTAAGGTTGTGAGTTTGATTCCCAGCAGCACGTTGATGTCTTTGAACATGACTTTTCATTTCACATTGCCCCAGTACACTCAGCTGGCAGAAATGAGTTGGACCTGCATTTCAAAGGGCTAGCCTTGTCACATTCTGTATCACACTGAATTTCTTTAAGAAGTAAATTAAGATTATGCATATATGCAGAGTGCTCAGCACGTTAATTCCATGAACCCTAGACAGAGTGTCAGGAACTCATTTTGTAGTAGTTATCAATTTCAGTATTCATTATATACAAGGATTAAGGCTACGATTGGTTTCATGTTAATGACACCCTTAGAAATTATCAAGCTTATCACATGGAACATTGGTGTTCATCTCCAGTTTAGATCAAAACATGAAAAATCAGATAAAATCACAATAAAAGTCATGAGATTTTTCGGTAAACAAAAACAAGGCATCAGGGGAACAACTTTTGGATGATCATCTCCTTTAAATTTGAATCTTGGAAAAATTTGCTTCATTCAAATTTTTCTCACCCATGTAGATGCACACACATACCTGCATCAATATTTTACTTGCATTAATATTTTATGATTTTAAAACTTGTGCACTTAATAGTTCATATTTACATATATGTGCACCTTGTTGCCAAATGTTTATCACATTTTGGTATCAATGTTTTTACAGTGGTGTTATAATTGTGTATATTTAAGTTTATGTGTATATTCATGAATTAGTATATATATATTTTTTCAGTCTGTGGATCACGTGTTGTTTTATGCATTATGTATACATCTTCATGTATGTGCACGCACACATACACAGATACACTCATGCACCCCCACATATATACACGCATATATATACATACATACAAAATGTACATATGTACATATATCTGTGTATAGATTTTGGATGTGTGCATACGACTGTGGAGTTTCTCATATCTTACACATTTTTTACACATATTTTCCTGTCAAGTTTGTAAAGTTGTAGGGTTCTTGAATGATAAGTTTGTTTGTATCATGTAATACCCTGGGTATGTGTAATGCTCGTCTATTTGAGTGTTGAAAGTGCTCAGCATGAAGACAAGTGTCTTTTATGCTTAAAGTTTATATGGTGCATACATTTAATGTTCACACTCAGAGGAAAAAACCTAGCCAAGCTGGGGTGACAGAGTAGGTAGTGAGTCCTCTTTGAAATATCTGAGTGTAAAATATTACTTATGCATGCAGAGAGAGAAAGTTTAAACTCTAATGTTTAAAATATTAGTTTTTGATTGGATGATATTTAGCTTTTCAGTTATACATAGCTCACATTTGGTGCAGGTAACTTACTCCTCTTTCTTTTAGTGTCCATATCATTGCTTATACTAATGCTGATATAACACCCACATTCAGAGGATGTGGCAAGTGTAGCATAATTGATGGTGGAATAATGCAAGGACAACTGCTATGACATGTATGTTGGTCAATGCTCATTACAACCTTCTTTTCAGAAGCTGAAAGCTACAGTTCCCCCTCTCCATGTTACTTTCTACTTTCCTTTACATTCCTTCAGAGTCAGTATGGTCAATGTAGGCACATTGAAAGGTAGGTCTAGTGAGATTGTTGAGATGCTTGAAAACAGATATATTGATGTGTGCTGTATCCAAGAAGTTTGGTGGAGGGGAGCTTCAGCTAGGTTCCTGGGAGGGCAACTAAAATGGAGTAGGAAGCATTTGCATACTTCTAGCAAAGAAATAGTCAGAGTGTGTGATAGGGTACTTAAGCTCAGACTAGTTTTGCAGAATAGCACTGCAACAATCATCTCTGCCTGTGCCTCACAATTGGACTTACCAAATGAACAAAAGGACTTTTTATGACTCTTTTGTAGGCTACAAGTGACTGAGACCTTATCTTTGTGGCTGGTGATTTCAACGGGTATGTTGGGCAGCACCCAGATGTCTTCCAGTGGGTACATGGTGGCCATGAAATTGGTTCCTGAAATGAGGAGGGAACAAGGCTGCTGGAGTTCTATGATGTGAATGACCTAATGATTTGCAACACCAACTTCAGTAAATAAGCCAGTCACTTGATAACCTATAAATCTGGTGACCATGCTAGCCTGATTGACTACATTCTCATCCATGGCTGCTCATAAAGGCAAAGTCCTTCCCCAGTGAAGAGTGTACCCTTCGGCAATAGTTACTCATTAGTGACTTAAAACTGCAGACACAAAGGATTCCAAGAAGCAAACCAGTTTGGAAAAGAAAGATCTGGTAGCCTAAGGATCATTTGAATAATCAAGGGTTTAGGAACTTCCTAACTGAAACATTTGATGGGCAAGAGGGGTTACAGACTTGCAATGTAGAGGATAACTAGAAATTCCTATGAGACAACTTACTAAGAGCCACAGACCAAATTTGTGGGTGGTGCGAAGTCCCAACTAGACCTATGGTGACATGGCATAGAGCAATGTAGTTGACAGGGCAAAGAAACAAGCTTGGAAGGACTGGAATGGTGGTGGTAGCAAAGAGCTATATCAAGCAGCTAAAAGGGAAGCTAGGAGGTAGGTATATTTAGCCAGGGGTGAAATAGAAAGGAAGAAGTTTGCCAATGTTCTGCAGCATGGAGACCAGCAGTTTGAAATGTTTTGGTTTGCAAGACAGTGTACCAGGGAAAATTGTGAGGATGTGGGAGAGAAGTGTGTCCGCATGGATGATGGTTCACTTGTAGTTAATGACTCTGCAAAGAAAGAGGATTGGAAGTGCCACTATAAAAGGCTACAAAATGTAGAGAACTCATAGGGCAATCCAAATAGACAGTAGTGTTGTAGACAGCCATGAAGGATATGAAGATGGGGTTAGCCCCAGCCCATCAGGAATAACTGTTCAGGTGCTTAAAATATTTGGTGGTGTGGGTTATGCTCTAGTCACCCATATAGTTAGTCAAGTGGTACACAAAAGAGTCATACCCAATGACTGGTGTAGCAGCACCATAGTCAACTGCTACAAAGGTAAAGGTGATGCCTTAGATAGAATTAATTACAGAGGTATCAAATTGTTGAATCAGGTGATGAAAATCATAGAGACGGTCATAACCCAACTAATTAGGGAGAGAGTTAGTCTAGATGAGATGCAGTTTGGTTTTGTGCCACTGATGTTATATTTCTAGTAAGGCAGCTGCAGGAAAAGTACTTAGCCAAAGATAAACCTCTGTACTTGGCTTTTGTTGACTTGGAGAAAGCCTTTACAGGGTTCCCTGATCCATTATCTGGTGGTCAATGTGGAAACTAGGGATAAATGAGTCGTTGGTGAGAGCTGTACAAGAAATTGTACAGGGATGCAGTCAGTAAGGTGAGGTTAGCAATGAGCATAGCGATGACTTCAGGGTACAAGTAGAGGTTCACTTAGGATAAGTCCTCAGCCCTCTCTTGTTCATCATAGTCCTCTTGGCAATAACAGAGGAATTTAAGATGGGCTGCTCCTGGGATCTTCTTTATGCTGATGACCTTGTTCTTATAGTTGAATCTCTACTGGAACTAGAGAAGAAATTTCAGGTGTGGAAGCAAGGCCTAGAATCAAAGAGCTTTAGAGTTAACCTAGCAAAAAATAAAGTCTTAGTAAATAGGAAAGCAGAGATATCACACATGCCGTCAGGTAGATGGCCCTGCTCAATCTGTAGGAAAAGCATAAGTATAAATTCCGTAAGATGCATCCAGTGCAAGCTATGGACCCATAAGAGATGCAGCACTATCAGGAGAAGGTTAACTGTTTTTGTGTGTGGAAGGTGCACAGGTACAATAAACAGTAAAAATGTACAGACAACAAACTCCATCAAATGCCAGGAGGGTGAGCTAGAGGTAGCTGATAACTTCAATTATGTAGGTGACCAAGTCAATAGTGGAGGTGGATGGTCCAAGAGCATAGCTGCAAAAATAAGTATAGGCTAGGCAAAGTTCAGATAGCTTCTACCTCTGTTGGTAACAAAGGGCTTCTCCCTCATGTTAAAAAGCAGATTGTATGATGCCTGTGTGCAAACAGCTATGTTACACAACAGTGAAACATGGGCTGTGACCACCAAGGACATACGTAGGCTTGTAAGAAGTAAAGCTCGCATGATTCGCTGGATGTGCAATGTCAGTGTACATGTACGACAGAATGTGTCTTGAAAGAAAAGTTGGGCATAAAAGGCATAAGATGTGGTGTGCAAGAGAGACAACTGCACTAGTATAGTCATGTGATGCATATGGATGAGGACTGCTGTGTAAAGAAGTGCCAATCTCTAACTGTGGAGGGAACCTGTGGAAGAGGTAGATCCAGGAAAACATAGAACAAGGTGGTGAAGCATGATCTTTAAATGTTGGACTTCATGGAGGCAATGACTAGTGACCAAGACCTTTGGCAATATGCCATGCTTGAGAAGACCCATCGAGCCAAGTGAAATTGTAGTCATGACCATTGCATAACTAGCACCCATGCCAGTGGCACCTTTCAAGCATTAGGCCTCATGGAAGCAATGACAAATGACTGAAACCTTTGGCAATATGCCATGCTTGAGTAGACGACCCATCAAGTCAAGTGAAATCATAATCATAGCAGATACTGGTGTCACACAACTGGTACCCATGCTGGTGGCATGTAAAAGCACTCATTACACTCTCAAAGTGGTTGGCATTAGGTTTATTCTGCTATAGAAACCATGTCAAATTAGACTGGAGTTTGGTGCAGCCCCTCAGCTTACCAGCCCTGGTAAAACCATCCAACCCATACCAGCATGGACAACAGACGTTAAATGATGATGATTATGATCATTGTCGTGTTAGATAGGAATGTTGTGTGTTTTTATTTTTGTCTCTGAATGATGCCAAATACTGTGTATATCTTTCTTTGAAACAGTTACTTATCATCTTTGGTACTCCCTTTAGATCTGTGATATTGGACTTCTATACAAGTTCTTTTTCTAGAAACTTGTTATTCAAAGGACAGTAGTTTGGGGATCTACAATTACATTGTCTTTTGGAGATATTTCTAGTGGTACTATTTTTATTGTGGTTGAATATAATCGACCCCATATTGGTGAGGCAACTATAGTTAACTTTAATCGTATTTCTGTTGAAAATCTTATGGTATTTGTGTGAGTGTAGGAAGTGGTTATCTATTAGTTTTAGGAATTTTCAAGGTATGTTCATAGCTATTTTCATTCTATAAACATACATGATAAAAAAAGACGAAAAAATTTGATAAAGTATTAATGATTAAACTATCCATTATACTAATACAAACCATAATCCTACCCATAAGGGAAAAGTAAATGAATCTGATCAGATTGCAAAGCCCATTTGAGGTATAAGAAAGGAAATTGCAAAATGATACTAAGATACAAACATGTGAAGGATTTAAAGAAACATTATAATAGAGAGGATACAGGTGAGTTAATAAGGAAATATCAGTTTGTACATAATAAAGCATAAAGATGCCACATTCCAGGGAGAAAAACTAGACGTAGTTGATAACTTCCGCTATCTAGGTAACCAAGTTAGTAGTGGGAGAGGGTGCGCTGAAAGTGTAGCTGCTAGAATAAGAATAGCCTGGGCAAAGTTCAGAGAGCTCTTACCTCTGTTGGTGACAAGGGGCCTCTCACTCAGAGTAAAAGACAGACTGTATGATGCATGTGTACGAACAGCCATGCTACATGGCAGTGAAACATGGGCCGTGACTGCTGAGGACATGCGTAAGCTTGCAAGGAATGAAGCCAGTATGCTCCGATGGATGTGTAATGTCAGTGTGCATACTCGACAGAGTGTATGTACCTTGAGAGAAAAGTTGAACCTAAGAAGCATCAGTTGTGGTGTGCAAGAGAGATGATTGCACTGGTATAGTCATGTGGCGAGAATGGATGAGGATAGCTGTGTGAAAATGTGCCACACCCTAGTGGTTGAGGGAACCTGTGGAAGAGGTAGACCCAGGAAGACCTGGGATGAGGTAGTGAAGCACGACCTTTGAACATTAGGCCTCACCGAGGCAATGACTTTTGACCAAGACCTTTGGAAATATGCTGTGCGTGAGAAGACCCGGCAAGCCAAGTGAGACCATAATCCAAGACCTATGCCAGGGGTGTAGACAGCCCACTTATGCGTACCTTTCCTTCATTGGATATTAAACTCTGCTTGCGAAGACCTGTTGAGGCAAGTGAAATTGAAATCAAACTAAATTCGACGACTGGCACCCATGCCAACGTCTCCTTCATTGGACACTAAACTCAGCTTGCGAAGACCTGTTGGGGCAAGTGAAAGTGAAATCATGATGGCACCTGTACCAAAGGAGCGCTAAGAGCATCGTCCGAGCATGATCATTGCCAGAACAGCTGTCTGGCTTCCGTGCCAGTGGCACGTAAATAGCACCATTTGAGCATAATCATTACCAGCGTCGCCTTCCTGGTACTTGTACCAGTGGCACGTGAAAAGACATTCGAGCGAGGTCATTGCCAGTGCTGCCGGACTGGCTCCCGTGCAGGTGGCACATAAAATACACCATTCTGAGCGTGGCCATTGCCAGTAGCTCCTGACTGGCCTTTGTGCCGGTGACACGTAAAAGCACCCACTACACTCTCGGAGTGGTTGGCGTTAGGAAGGGCATCCAGCTGTACAAACTCTGCCAAATTATATTGGAGCCTGGTGCAGCCATCTGGTTCGCCAGTCCTCAGTTAAATTGTCCAACCCATGCTAACATGGAAAGCGGACGTTAAACAATAATGATGATGATGATGATGATGATGATGATGATGATTGAAATTGACAAGCCTGGTACCCAGGAAATAACAAGATCAAAAAATAAAATTAAAAAAAGGCAAAACATGAGATAGATAAAAATTTTAAATGAAGATGAAAGATTAAAAAGTAAAAAAAAATTTTTTGAACTTGTTTAACTAAAATTTTTTTTATTTGAAAATTTGAAGAATTTCACTCTAAATAGTACCAACATTAAATTAGAATGTAAAGTCTAAAAGCTAAGTTTCAGAATGTTCAGTTTAACAAAGCTTTTCATAAAAAAATTAAAGTTATAAAGGTTATACAGGTTTTAAGAACCAGGTAATTTGAGGAATATAAAGGTTTAGAGAAACAAATCAGGTAAAAATTATAAAAAAACTAATTCAATACCTGCTGTCAGATAAAAATATTTCTAAATCATGCACGTACTTTCATAAATTTTGCAAATAAGGTTTAGATTGACTTTCTTGGTGAACATTAGTAACAACTTGAATACTGTTGAACAATAACATTTATTTAGAATACTTTTCTTCATATTCTACAGAATAAGTATATTTATTGAAGAATATCTCATACTATAACTTCATGATGAACAACATTCCTTGTCAAAGTTCTTTTTCCATCATCTTGTCTCTTCTTTGCTGTGTTGTTGAATTTTGTTTGATCTACAAATGTGTGGGTTTTCAGGGTTTCCCAGTCTGCTATTAACAACGTAAAATTGTCCTTAGATGAACACTGGATCAGGTAGATACAATCCACATCTCTCTAAACTTTGTCCTTGAATCTTATTTATTGACATAACAAAAGCAGCTCTGATGGGGAATTGCAATCTTCATAGAGTGAACAGTGTCAGAGGGCTGAAGAGGAAGTTGAGAAATGGTCAAAGTCAGTACAGTATTAGTGACATTGAGCACTGTGTAGCAAGTACCATTGCAATGGCTTTGAGTGAAGTCTATATTTCATAATAACATTACTGGAGCTCCAGTCTCAGTCTTGATGATGTGAGGAGGAGGGCCACATATATTTAGTGAACTCAAAAATTCTGTAGGATAGAGAAAAGAATGATTTTCTTCTGTCACTGAATCTAAATTTCTTAATATAATCATATTTCCTGGAAGTTTTTCCTTAATTTCTTCACTTAACTTATCAACTTTTTCGTTTTTTGTTGTTAAAATAGCTCTTAAAGACATCCACTACGCATTTATGTAGTTCATTGGTATATCAGCATAAACAAATTCAACTAATGCTTCTTTGGAGAGTTCACTATCAATTACTTGCTGGTGCCACTTGATTCTTATTTACAGGTAGTTCTGTTTAGTGTGCCTTGTACAGCATGGCTGTTTGTGCTTAATTAGAGCATCCCGTTTTTCTGCTAGAACACTGGTCAGTTCACTTGATTTCGCTTTGAACCAGTTGGGAGTTTACTGTTGTTTTTTCCCAAAGACATGAAGGCCAATGCTGCAGAGGTGGTCTTTGAGGGTGTTCCATTGGTGCAAAGCATCTCCTTCAGGTGAGATGGCTGTGATGGACTGTTTGAGGGTTTTGCTGAATTTAGCGACTTTGTGTAATCATTTTGTCAGCCTGGCATCGATGTGCTGCCTACCAGCAGGTCTGGCCTAATGAAGGATTTTGGGGAGGAGTTTGATCTTGCAACAAACCGGAGAGTGGTCCATATCACAATCAGCACTCTGGAAGGAGCAGGTGATGAGCATGTTCCACATATGATGCTGCCTTGTGAGTATTAGGTCCAGCTGGTGCCAATGTTTGGAACGTGGGTACATCCCATGGAAATATGTGTTAGTTACACACAATCCATGGAGTGTGCATAGTTCCAGCAAGCACTGTCCATTTTCATTCATTTTCCTGATCCTGTGCTTTCCTAAACAAGCTGGTCAAGATGTAGACTCAGCACCCACTCTAGCATTGAAATCTAGTAGTATCAGGGTTTCTCTTGATCGTATCCTGCTTAGCTTCGATGACAATTGTCTGCAGAAATCATCTTTCAAGTCCTGGTTGGAGTATAAGGTAGGTGCATAAGCACTGACCAATGTGGCCAGTCCGTCCAACATGTGCAGTCAAAGATATAGCATCCTCTCTGTCCCTTCATCATTGAGTTCCACCATCTGCATGCGTGAGTTTTTCCACTGCAAAGCCAACTCTATGTTCTCTAACATCCCCATCGCTTTTCTCTTGCCAGAAGAATGCATAATCCCACTCGTGTAAAGTTCCTCTCTCCAACAGGCCTGTTTCCCGAAGAGCGGCAATTTCCACCTGGAGTCTCAGTAGTTCATTATTGATGGTGGCTGTTTTGTGTGTGATGTCGATTTCTCGATAGTCATCGGACAATCTTGGAAATAGAGTCCGAACATTCCAGCAACCTAGTTTAAGGGCTAGCTTCCTGTTTTTTTATTTATTTTTTTTTGCTTGGTGCAAAGTTTGCAGTCTATGTTTCAGAACACATGTATTGCTGAGCCCTATGCACCCTGTAGGGCAAACAGACTGTGACAGGACAGGACCTATTTGGCTGGGGGATGCTTAACTTGAGGCAGACAGTAGCTATCCAGTAAGACATTGAGGTCTCTCCCACCATCAAAAACAGCCCCTGGTACCTAGCTCTACATCAATTGAACGAAAACTTATCACTAGTAACTGCTATTTTCTTTGTTGTACCATTGCAAATCAGACTCTGGAGTGTCTTCTCCAGGGTGCAGACATGGGCAGTTTTTGTGGAAGACCTGCAGTTGCCCATGTGACAGGTCCCTCACTCTCCACATCACCGATAGTATTCAAGGGAAAGGCAGAGGCCAGTACAGCTTGGGATTGGTGTGTCATAGGAGTTGTCAGCGTGAGGTTGAGTACAACTTCAAACTACCTTTGGGACTCCAGCTCTGAATTTCTCCTCGGGGCTTTCTCCCCGAGCCTTTTCCATGATGGGTTTCATCACAAGGCAGTGGGGTTTCTCTTAGATGGGTTGCCTTCTGGGGCTAATGGGTCCCATCTACCCAAAGCACTGGTTTTTGAGGTGCCAGTAACTCACCCTCACTTCTCCTGTCAGTTGTAACAGTTCCACCATCTCCAGGTGATAGGCCACATGAGAAGGCCAGGAGTTGGACATGGCTGTCAGAGGCTCTTTGAGATGTATGCCATAAGGGTATATTTTTTAGGTAGTGGAAGCTTATCCTCACCCCACACCCTGACATGACAACCTTAGGAACAAATACTGGCTGAAGCTGTGTGGACACATCCAACTAGTGACTGGCATGAGAGACATATGTAGAGGAATTAGAAAAAGCACTTGACCGACCGGAAAAGCGCCTGGACTAGATGGGATACCATCTGAAGTTATCAAGTGTTCAAAAGAAGACATCCTACACCAACTCCACTATATCCTGTGTCATTGTTGGGAGGAAGGGGAAATACACAGTGATATGAAAGACAGTAAAATTGTCATGTATAAAAACAAAGGAAGCAGGAATCACTGTGACAGCTAAAGAGGTATATCACCACTCAGTGTCATTGGGAAGGCATTTGCTCGCATGGCTCTCGACCGAGTTAGGAAATTTGCAGAAAGGATCTGCCTAGAATCTCAAAGTGGTTTCAGATCTGGACGATCCACATTACAGAGTTAGGCAGTTACAAGAGAAGTGCAGGGAACAGAACCAATCTCGCTACATTGCATTCATTAACTTGACAGAGGCGTTTGACACGGTTAGTAGGAATGGGTTGTTCCAAGTTCTTGGAAAGATTAGGTGTCCTCCTCAACTGCTCGGCATCCTTGAGTTTTTCCATTGGTACATGAAGGCCACTGTACAATTCAACAGAAACACCTCAGAACTCATTGATGTTCAATGTGAGGTAAAACAGGGATGCGTGCTTGCTCCTACCCTGTTCAACATCTATTTTGTTGTCATGCTGAAGTATGCATTTGGTATGCAAAACGACAGCATTTGCCTCCACACAAGATCAGACAGAAAACTATTCGATTTGTCAAGGCTCAATACGAAGACCAAAACCCACAAGGTTTACTTCCAGGAGATGCTGTTTGCCAATGACACAGCTCTAGTAGCTCATTCAGCACTGCAAACAATGATGGACAATCTCAACTGGGCGTGCTGTGTCTCCAGCTTAACAACCAGCCAACAGAAGACCAAGGTAATGGGCCAAGACATCTTGGATCCCCCCATCATTAACATCGACAACCACTCACTCAATATGGTCTGTGAGTTTACGTACCTTGGCTCAATAATTATGGATAGCCTCACACTCAACCAGGAGCTGACCAGGAGAATTGGGTTAGCAGCTTCGACCTTCACTAAACTAGCTCAAAAAGTGTGGTTAAATGGCAAGCTGATAAGATTCACCAAATTTCACAGTCTATAAAGTATGTATCCTCAGCACCTTGCTGTATGGTGGTGAGACCTGGTGCCTTTACATAAGACAAGAGCACCGCCTGAATGCCTTCCATCTGCACAGCTTTCGGAGTATTCTTGAGGTCAAGTGGAATGACTGCATCACCAACAACGAGATATTTACCCATTCCCAGCTATTAACTACTTTAACACTACTTTGGCAACACCATTTCCACTAGCTGGGACATGTACACCGGATACCTTTTCTTCTCCTCTTCTATTCAATGTGAAAGTCTTTTTTAAAAGTCTGTATTGCATTTTCTATATGTCGAAAAACGCAGAAACACATGCATGTGTTCACACACACGCGCGCGCGCGCGCGCGCGCACACACACACACACACACACACACACACACACACGGACACTCGAACAACCACAAAAAATAACTATATATCTTTCAAAACTTGTTAGTTATGATAGTAACAACAATACTTGTCTATCTTTCATATACACTCTGTCTTTCTCTCTCAACAGCTTTTTCTCCTTCCCTTTCTCCCTCCTCCTAATAGATGTTGTGATGGAGACAGATTATGGTAATAACAGTATCTGTCTATCTATCTATCTTTCACACGCACACACACACACACACACACACACACTTTCTCTCTCACACTGTATTTCTCTCTCAACAACTTTTCTCCTCCTTTTCTTTTCCTCTTCTTATAGATGTTGTGATGGAAAGACAGACAGAGGATCAACTTCTCTTATCAGATATGAAAAAGATCAAAAGTATAAACATATTAGAATATGAGATATAAAAATATTAGAATGTAAATTAACCTGTGCAATAATTGTAAGATCTAAAATCTGAGCATATGGGAAATAAAATTAGAACACCTGGGGAACAAATGATCAAAGTGAAAAATTGAAATGAAATCATAAGAGTCAAAACATTCATGTGTTTAAACAATTGAGATTTAAGGTTTGAAATCATAGACCCGTATTGGTGCTAGTTAAATTAGTGGATTAGTGTTAAGTATCATATTGAAGTATGGTTATTACATTTTAAAATTTGCAATAAAGAATTTCCAGCATACCTTAATCACTTGGGAGTTATTTAAGGCTGAATAACAATGCTTGTTATCGTATGGAGAAGACATATAAAACAAGAGTAGGTATGCAGACATAGATGATGGTTGTGATTTGCTCATGTCAGTGTCCTTGTAAGCTGCTTGAAGCATGAGAACTGTTTCAGCTGCTGTTTCTCCAGCAGAAAACAATTTCATGGAAGCACGTTGTCCCTTTTTTTATAACCTTGTATTAGATATATAATATAACAGAGCAGGAGTGGAGAGAGAAGAAGGTATATACACAATGCACTACTATTACTATTACACAAGACACAAAGCTCACAGTGAACTGCTACCAACACGAACTACCAATCACTCACAGTTTTCTAATTTATAACAATAAGTTGGTCCACCTTTAGTCCCTTCGGGGCTGGTCAGAATTCTTCCACAACATCTCCCTTTTTAGAATTAGTCCCCCTTGTCTTCTCCCCTTTTGAGAATTGAATTTCACTCCAAGTTTTAATATCTCTTAAGTTTAGGGTTCAATTCCATTGTTTCCGTTCTTTTCCGTTTTCTAGTGCTAGAACGTGTAGTTTCAAAAATGTTTGGGTGTTGGTAACTCAAACATGTCGTACAATACTTCCATAGGTATATCATTTCTCATGACCGTTTTTCCATGAATCTTTTCTTAAGTGGATTAATACGTCTTTTGCATTTGACATTTTTTCTATTACCAGGAATATCATTCTTCCAATTTGTTTAGTTATTACACCATCTTCCCAGCTTTCGTTATCATATCTATAGGTTTTAAAAAAAACTTTGTCACATAACTTGAAGAATTTTGAAGTATTTTTGTTGTTTGCTTTTTTTATTTTCACTCAGTATCCACTTATCAAAAACAGATCTGACCTTTCTAGCAAACATCAATTCTGTGGGTGATATTCCCAACCGTGTTTTAGGATTAGGTGTTACTTGGTACACTCTTAGAAATTGTTGGAGTGCAAAATCGTTCATTACTTCATTGTTCGCCTTTTTCAACACCTCTGGGAAGTGTCAACAAAATGCTCTGCTTGTCCAGGATGACTGGGCAGAGTGGTGACATGTTTGATGACGAACATTTTACAAACTTTTCTGAACTCATCTGACATAAATTGAGTTTCATTATCAGACACAATGGTATCTGGAATACCATACCTGGTGAACAATTTGTGTAAAAAACTTATTGTAACCACAGATGTTGGCTTTTTACATTTATGCACTTCCAACCACTTTGAAAAACTGTCCACCACAACAAGGTAATATGAACCTTTAAGTGAATCTGCATAATCAAATATGAAGTCTGGCCCATGGAATATCTGTTTTTAGTCATGGTTGCCATTTAGTGGTAGGTGATTTTGCAGCTAAGGCACACTCTGCATGATTTCACAGATTCTTCAATATCATGGTCCATTAATGCCCAATATACATAACTTCTCATTAATGCTTTCATTCTTGAAATCCCTGGGTGACCAATATGAAATTCCTTTAATAACTGCTTTTGTAGTGTGGCTGGCACTTCAAATCTTTGTGCATACATCAACACATTGTTACACAGTGAGAAATTGTTCACATTTGTGTTGTGCATATTTTTATCTCTTTTAACCTTCCATATTTCTTTCATTTTCATAATAAATTTATTGTTTTCTGATTTCAATTTTATGTCTTGTAAAGTAACTGGCAGTTCACAAATGATATTACACAAAACATTTCTAATTTCATTACTTACATTATTTACATTTGACGGATATTTGTCGCCATCTTGTTTGTCGTTAACACAACGTTTCGGCTAATATACCCTCCAGCCTTCATCAGGTGTCTTGGGGAAATTTCAAACCTGGATTCTCATTCGTAAGGTATATTTCGATGTTGTTGTTATTATTATTATTATTATTAGTAGTAGTAGTAGTAGTAGTAGTAGCCTGTGCTCTTAACCACTTCGCCAAATGCCAGTGGGCAATTATGGAGTGAATTTTAGGGCTTTTAAACCTAATATTTTCCTATCCTTCCTCAATACCGGTTCCCATATGCTATTCATATCTTCACTTGATCTGCTTAGGAGATTGTTGTGTCCTAGCATATGTGCGGCTTCTTTTAGTTTTCGTATTTTCCAGTGGTGTTCTCTGTCTATTATTTTAACTTCATCCCACAGGGGGAGGTGGTCTCTATTTTCCATACATGATCAGCTATATTCGATTTATCAATATCTCTTCATGTCACAGCTTTGTGATGTTCCTCTACCCTTATTTTGAGGGGGCAACATGTTTCACCTTTGTATAACCTACCACAGCTGCATGGGATGGAGTACATGCAGTTTTTGGTCATATTCTCTTCTGTTGGTGGTTTTACTCGATGGAGATATTTGCGAAGTGTTGTATTACTCTTGAATACTGTCCTGATGTTATATAGGCTGCATATGTTTTGTATCTTTTCGGAGAGGCCTTTCACATAAGGTAGACAGACTGTGGACTGTTTATTGGTTTCATCCTCTCTTTTCTTCAAAATTGGAGTGGATAGCAAAGAATATAAGTAGCGATCATGATACCCACCATGAAGAAATGACCAGGCTCAGTAACAATCTATTAAGTAACAACTAGCCCAAAAGCATACTATCTATCCAATTATGAAGAAAAGAGAGGATGAAACCAATAAACGGTCCACAGTCTGTCTACCCTATGACACAAGATACAAAAGATATGCAGCCCATATGACATCAGGACAGTATTCAAGAGTAATACAACACTTCGTAAATATCTCCTTCGAGTAAAACCACCAACAGAAGAGAATATGACCAAAAACTGCATGTACTCCATCCCATGCAGCTGTGGTAGGTAATACAAAGGTGAAACATGCCGCCCTCTCAAAATAAGGGTAGAGGAACATCGCAAAGCTGTGACATGAGGAAATATTGATAAATCAGGTATAGCTGATCATGTATGGAAAAATGGAGACCACCTCCCCCTGTGGGATGAAGTTAAAATAATAGACAGAGAAACCACTGGAAAATATGAAAACTAAAAGAAACAGCACATATGCTAGGACACAACAACCTCCTAAGCAGACTGAGTGCAGATATGAATAGCATATGAGAACCGGTATTGAGGAAGGATAGAAAAATAATAGATTTATAAGCCCTAAAATTCATTCCATAATTGTCCACAGGCATATGGCGTAGTGGTTAAGAGAGTGAGCTACTAATCCCAAGATTCCGAGTACGATTCTAGACAGTGACCTGAATAATAATAATAATAATAATAATAACAATAACAACATCAAAAAATACCTTAGGAACAAGAACCCTGGTTCGAAATTTCCCCATGACACCTGATGAAGGCTGGAGGGAATATCAGCTGAAATGTGTTAACAACAAACAAGATGAGGATAAATATCTGTCAAATTTAAATAATGTAAATAATGTACATAATTCCTCATCTCTCAAGTATAGAACTGTATTTTTAATTTCATTCTCCACTTGCAAAGTGACAATCACAGTATCTTCAAATGGTTCTACATTTTTCAAAATTAGTCTTGATAGATGATCTGCATGACCTAATTTCTTGGATGGTATATACTCCATCTTGAAACGATAGCTTAATATCATACTCCAGTGTTGTAACCTATTAGCAGTATGGGTAGGAATTCTTTTGACACAAATATTGATAATTATGGCTGGTGATCAGTCTGTAGATGAAAACTTCCACAATGTAAAAACCTGTGAAATATTTTCACAGCAAAAATATTCGCTTGAGCTTCTTTTCCGATTTGACTATAATTTTTCTCTGCTGCTGTCAGAGAATGTGAGGTATGAACCACTGCCTTCATGTTACCATCTTTATATTTATGTAGCATTACTGCTCCTATACTGTACTCAGAATTGTCTGAAGCTACAACAATTGCCACTGCAGGATCAAAGTGTGCTAATGACAAATCAGATATTAATATTTTTTCATTTCATCAAACACCTTTTGACAGTTTTCCAACCAATTCTGTTTCATATCTTTTTTCATCAGATTATTCAGTAGAACCCTCACCTTATGCACACTTGGAATATAATTTTGATAATAATTTTCCAGTCCTAAAAATGTTTGTAAGGTCACTATATTAGTCAGAGGGGGCATATATTTAATTGTGTCTGGTTGATGTTCATTTCTGTCAATGATTTGTTCTAAATATTTTATTTTCAGTTAGAATCATTTACACTTTTCTTCATTCAAAGAAAAGCCATAATCCCTAATTTTTCCAAATACATATTTTATGTGCTCTATGCATTGATCTCTGGATTCTCTTTTAATGAGTATATCATCCAAATATGGAATTTTAAATTTACAGTCCACTAACATTGCATCCATAATCTGTTGAAAAATTGCTGGTGCAAATTTTAAGCCAAATTGCAACCTGTTTTACTGATATATGTGTTAATTGTTAGGTATATAGAGCATTCATCATCTACTCTAATTTATAGGTACGTGTCAGAGAGATCTAATTTAGAAAATATCTTGCCACCATTTAATTTTGTAAAAATATCCTCCAGAGTAGGTAGCAGATAGTGGCACATTTTAAGACATTCATTTAAACCAGTGGAAAAATCAGCACACACTGGTTTCATTATTCTTTTTCTTAATGTACACAGTTGGTGCTACCCATTTAGAATATTCCACTTTTTTTGGATAACTCCAATTTTTTCTTGTCTCTCTAACTCTGAGTTTATCTGTTCTAACACTGTGGATGGTATTGTTTGTTTTTGTTTGAATGTCAGTATGGCTTTTCTTGTATTTGAAACCATGCCTTCATTTTGGTACACAGACCTAATTTATCGGACAGAACTTCAGGAAAAATATAAAAAATTTTTTTTCAATTCGTCTGACAACTTATTTGTACTGGAGGAAAAACCATTTACATTTTTACAGAAAAGATTGATGGAGTGTTCCCATACATTAAATAATTCCATTCAGTCATTACGGAACAAGTTTGTTGTATTGCTGGATACAAAACCTTTAGCCTTTAAGGTTTTTTCACGATATGTAATGTTACTTATCAATTTGCCCTTAAAATATAATTTTTCCCTGAAACACCACAGGCAATTTTCAAGGTTTCGTTTAATTTAGGTCTCCTGATCTTTTTCCATGTATCTGTGTTTATTGTTGAGATGTCACTGCCAGTATCCAATTGTAACTTTACATTTGTATTATTAATTTTTAAATTTTCTTTGAGGCTCATTCATATTTTTTGTCACCAATAATTTGTTCATGCGACTTTTTTCTGTTGAACCATTTTTTAGTTTCTGTCCTACAGTGCAACCTTTTATGGCCTATTTTAGTTTTCTTTTATAACTAATAAAATTTATTGCTCATAATTTTTTACTTTAGCCAAAATTGTTGTGTACTACTTACTACTGTTACTCCCTCACTTAATGTTACATCATGGCTCCTTGAGAAGCAAAACAATTGTATACTTGTTGCATAATTAATTAGAAGTATTCCTCTCACTTTACTTTTAGTATTGAGCTATTTACTTAGTTTGTGAAATTTTTCTTATTCTGACTATCAAGTAATATTAGCCTTCCTCTTTATTGAGCTCTCTACTTACCACAATGTAAAATACATCCGACCAAGAATATAGCTGTTCTTTCTAAGAAACTTTATCTTAAGAAAAGAGACATGTCTACCAAAAACATGGGTACTCCTTCTAAGAAATTGACAAGTCTGCAAAGAACATAGCTAATCTTTCTAAGAAACTATATCTTACAAGCCTAATGCAAAAAAAATGTTACTATTATATGAGAAAATTAGTTGGATAGCTTTTTTATCTCACAAATAAAAGCAGTTTTAAATATAACTTTAAATACAACTTTAAGTCAAACAAATGCTTATTTGTCAACAAGCTTCTTCAACTATTTGAAGAAGAAATGTTCTCATTAATCAAGAATATTGAATTTAGAAAACTGAACAACATCATCCAGACAAAATTTTCTGTCAAACTGAGGGAAACAAAAAATTTTAACAAAATATTTATATAATCTTATCAGATTATAAAAATCTTAGATGAACCTAATTACTATAGGTTTTTATCATCTCTGTACTAAACCTTACAAGAAAACAAATTGGAACATTTTAAATGAGGTTAACCCGAATTTGATATTGATGACAAAGCAGAATTACTATCATCTCAACAACCTTAACAAATAAGGATCTAAAAGCCAACTTTGAACAAAAATCCATTAGAGTAATAATTTTTATGAAAACTGATAAAGGGGTAATTAGCAAATTTTAGAGAAAATTATACCATGAATCAGAAGTATCATTCTTTTCATTTTGCAATATGATAACTATCATTGAATTTTTCAAATTTGTTCCAAAGAAAAGCAACACTATATTCCTGTAATTTGAAATAAAATGTTATTAGAACCTCTACACCAATCAGCTACTTTTTTCACTGAATATTTACAAACATTTTGAACTCCAAAATATTCTGTATGGCATTTCTATATGAATAACGAAAAAATAGTATAACATTGCCTTCAGTATTAGTATGGGAGCAAACATTTCCATAAAAACAAGTAATCCTGTAGCTACATTTATTACGATCTAATTTGAAAACTAAATTCACTTGTATACAAAGATGATAGGTTCATTTATTTTTATAACTTTAACCCACATCAAACAGAGAGACTCTTTTTCAAACATTATAACCTCCTAAAAACCACGGAAACAACTTTACTACTTTTAAGTGTTTTTTTTTTTTTTTTGAAAAAATAACACGTAATATAACTTAAAGTGAAACAGTCTATCTGGAGCCAGATTATATACTAGAAACAAAGAAGCCTTGCTTTACCTATGCATAACTGGAAGCTCTTAAATTCTTTTTGTTAAAATACCAAATTCTCAGTAGACAGTACAAATCCTTTCAATCCCAACATAAAATATTCAAAACTTTATAAAATTTTGAAACTCCTTACATATCCTAACACATAAATTCACCTCACATATGACTTTACTCATCCTCTAATCGAACTGATTTTGTAAATGTATTTCTTCCAACTTAATATCTATTTGACTTTATTTTTCACTACATAGCCCTATATATTGGAATTTATTACTCTATCATAAGGACATTCCTTCTGCCTTACAGCATGCATTCAATAAAATTGAAGATAATGAAGGTGTTGCCTTTCTTATGTTCAATGTTATTAGTACCAGGTAGCATGCTTACACATATATACATTTACCTATTAACTGACTCAGTTTTCAGCACATCACTATATTTGCAATTAAAGGATTTTTTGTGATTAGCTATATATTCCTCTTTGTGGAATTATGTGTATTTGGATGTTTGCTTGTGCACAATTCTTCAAAAAGCTACAATATGTCTTCAATGTGTCTATTGTATGATGCCATGCTTATTTGTATAATGCATCTGAATATGTGTATACATTCACACCTTTGTATGTTTATTTTTACATCAATCTGACCATATTTGATTCTGAGGGTCTTTGTTTCTGGAGCTTAATTTAGAGGGGGGGGGGGTGAAAGAGAGAGAGAGTTTGTGTTCTTTAATTGTGTTTGATTTTCATGTTTAATATCTTTTGATAATTCTTCATTTCAGGAGATGGTTGTAAAATAGCACCTCCTAATTGGTCTTTACCTTACTCTGCTGTACCTTCAGTTCCTTCAAACTTACCACCAGCCCTGGAAGGTACACCAGTTTGCAAGCTACAGCGCTCTCAAAGTTATCGAGCTAACCCTGAAAGAGAGCCAGTCACTGAAAGGATACGCAGTATGACACCACAACCACCTCAAGATCCAGAAACTAAGTAACCTTTCATTTTCCTTATTAAGTCTGTTTATTTCAAGAATTTTATTTACAAACAATATTTTAAAGTTGAAAGTACATCAGTTAAAATGAGGGAGTTTTAAAGCTAAATTCCCACTTTTATTTGAAAGTAACAGTTATCTCATTCATAGTAACTTATATGACATATTTAATTACTGGAGCACCATTGAAGGTTTTGTCTTCATGTTCTATATATAAGTTACTTTTATAAAGCTTATCTTTCTTTATACAATACTCACAGATGAATTTGAACACAGCACAGTAAGCAAACAAAACTTTCATCAATTTCACTATGTTACTGCCATATAGGGCTGCAAGATTGTCATATGTTATAGCCACAGATATGATACAGTGCAACAGACAACACACTAACTGGCAGTCTTTTGGTTCCTACTGCTACATCATTTCTTCACATCTGTATCCTACTTTTCCGATGTCTTGCTCTCTGAAAATTACATTTCTTCCTTTCCTAATAACTGTGCCCCTTTCAATCCTTACTAGCAGTTTTGTTAAATGTACTACATAGAAGTAACATAGTCCATTTCATTCTTCATTTTCATGCTTTCTAGTGGTAATGCTGTTCAGTTCAAACTTCACTGTTATTCCATCCTCTACTGGTAATATCACTGATTGCTACAGATTCTACACTCCACTGTATTCCCAGTAATGTTATTTATTCCTTATATTTCAATAGAAAAAACAGCAGAACCCATAGACACTGTAAAACATCCTAAGCTAGTGAAATTAAAGTAAATAATATTCAGTTTCTTCTGTGTACTGAAACATGAGTCAAGTGGGAATATATCAGAGGGTTAAAAGATACTCATTATAATGAGGACAGGAGAGGCTGGAGAATCACATTGGTTTGGTTGCAGAGGAGATATTAAGTGATGTAGACTAACAGATCTCTGGTTGATCTGACTTACAAGCTGTATTAGCAGATACTGAAAAGACAAGGTAGCTCAATTTATAAAAGAGATGGTTATTTACAGTTCTTTCTCATACCTGTGAGATATTAGAACAATAAAGTAAATCTTATAATCATAATACCATCAATCAAGTTACTGTTTTAATACATGTTCATAAACTAAATACCAGTTGTTATAAAATAATATTCTTTTTTTTCATTCTTTTTTTTTTCCTGTGACCATGGTCTTTATATTATTTTTATTGATAAACTGTGACAGAACAGATGTCAATTTTTCAGTTGAAATGTAGTGAATTCATTCATGTCCCAGAATTACTTTTGAATTATATGTATAACTCAAATATCATTATTATGTCAGCAACTGTCTAACATTAAGTAGACTATGAGATTATAAAAATTCAGAATTTCAAAATAACAAGGAACCAGCTGACAGAGTGTTTGATTGAACCCTCCTTTCACAAAAGAATAAATGAATGTATAACTTTTGTTTACCTTTCATTACAGGGTTCGAATGGAACGGATGGAGGCCCAACTAGCAAATCTGACTGCTTGGGTCCACAATACTGTAATTCCCTCAAGATCTCATCACACCAATGGCAGGACAAGCAGCATGCGCAGTAATTGCAGTACAGTATCAGACAGTACATGTACTGGTTCCACAGCTAGTAGTAAGTATAACCAACTCAGTAGTCTCAGTAGTTGTTAATTTGTTTCATGTTTTAAATCTTTTTATCTTTACAAGTGCTGTGGAACTGGTTTGTCACTTCACTTATGTTATTAATAGCATTAGAAGAAAGAGGAATATTATTTTTCCTTATGTCTATTAACACTTCCTGGATATAAAATGCTAAGCAATTGACTCTGTTAGAGAAAATAATATACTATTGATAATCAATTTTTAAAAAAATTTTGTAGCATTTGGACTGATATAGATGTCTTCAAAGCTGTCAAATTCGTGGCAGTATAGAAAAAGAATTATAAAACCACCAATGGAAGATTTTGAAAATAATTATTTTAACAATAGTTTTAGAAAACATGCAGAAGGGGCTAGAATAAAAATGTTGCATAAATGGAAAGTCTCATCTCAGAAATATAAAGTTTTAATTTAATAATGAGGGAACTTAACCTAGGAAGGGGAAGGATGTGACAATTGTGATTTTTAATAAACAGGTGATAGTCAACTGAATACACCACCCCTGTATTATTATAAGACTTGTTTTAACTAAGAGCTAGGAAGCAAATTTCATCAAAACAATTTGAATATGAGTTGGTTGGTACTGTCTGATAGTCATCTCCACTGCCTTAATAATGATATACTCTTTTACTCTTTTACTTGTTTCAGTCATTTGACTGTGGCCATGCTGGAGCACCGCCTTTAGTCGAGCAAATTGACCCCAGGACTTATTCTTTGTAAGCCTAGTACTTATTCTGTCGGTCTCTTTTGCCGAACCACTAAGTTACAGGGACGTAAATACACCAGCATCAGTTGTCAAGCGATGTTGGGGGGACAAACACAGATACACACACACACACACACATACATATATATATATATATATATATATATATACGACAGGCTTCTTTCAGTTTTCGTCTACCAAATCCACTCACAAGGCTTTGGTCGGCCCAAGGTTATAGTAGAAGACACTTGCCCAAGGTACCACGCAGTGGGACTGAACCCGGAACCATGTGGTTCATAAGCAAGCTACTTACCACACATCCACTCCTACGCCTATATAGATAATTATTTTAAAATACAAGGCCAAATTTCCTAGAGGAGAATGTATATTTAATTGGCTTCACTAGTATCAGTGATACTTGCTTTATCTCTCCCAGAGGAATGAATGGCAAAGTCAATCTGATCTCTTTGAAAGAAACCAAATATTCACTAATTTGTTACTTTTAGCAATAGTAGTATTGATAGTAATAAATATTTTTTAAACCAAGTTAGTAAGCTTTAAATTAATATAACACATTGACTATGACATAAAAATTTCACTTTCCTCCAAACACCAATTTTAACTATGGAAATACAAGGTACCTTGTTATACTTCATGGGCACCTATGAATACAAAGTAAACTTCCACTTTTTGGTCCAAGACAGTTACATAAAATGTCATTTCCTGGATGCCATCCTTTCACTTTGTTTATACTATTGGTGGATGATGGATAATTCATTTTTTCCTCAGGCAGTGGTTGTTGTTGTTTACTCTTACTTCAGCTCTGATGAATCTGACCTATGGCCAAAGACATTCCAGTCATGACCAACTTGTCATTTTTGTATATAAGGGGTTATATTTTTCAATATTTTCTTTCTTTTTTAAGACAGTAGTATGTGATATGTTGGGACATTTGGCTGCTATACCTAGCAGATCAAGCAGCTGTTTAGAGTTTGTGTCATTGGCCTATTACCCTCAAGTAGACAGGAGTGATTATGAAGATAAATAGTTGATTGCAATAAAGTAGAGGGACAACTTCTTTCTTTAAATGTTTTACTAAAACCTTAAAAAAATAACTTCAATTAACTCCTTTTTAATTTTTCAAATAGTGTATTTAAACAATCATACATTTTGTAAATATGGCAACAAATTGGAGTACAAAATATTAGAAGATAAATGACAATATTTATCTATATTACAAGATAGATATATTATCTGTTTTTATGATTCAGTGATAAAAACTCAGACAAAAATGGAGATTAATAAACTAAAATAAACTGCCCACATCAGTTGTTAGCTGTTGGGACACAACATTCTTCAAAACTTAACAACTCATTCACTGTTCACTTCATGTGTGTGTAGTCTATGTATTGTTCATGTAGTTTGGTTACTTTTTCTAAGTTGTAGTGCACCTGAGCACTGAATACAATAAGTTCATTGTGTGTGTGTGTGTGTGTGTGTGTGTGTGTGTGTGTGTGTGTGTGTGTGTGTGTGTGTGTGTGTGTGTGCGTGTGTGTGTGTGTGTGTGTTTGTGTGTATATATATATATATATATAGAGTTATATATATATATATATAGAGAGAGTTATATATATATATATATATATATATATAGAGAGAGAGAGAGAGAGAGAGTTATATATATATATATATATATATATATAGAATAGCACCTAGAATGAATATAGTTGGATTACCAATTTTCATTCACCTTTTTCTAAGCAAGTATATTCACAATAAAAAAAACAACTAATGATGAAATCCAAATCAAAATTTTTAATTCCAACTTTAGTTCATATATCATTTTTATGAGTCAGTGATTTCAGCCATTCATTCCCCAACATAATATAGAATAGAGAGATATTCCCTCAACAACCTGTTACCTGGTTTCCATTCTAGTTGATAAAAATTTTCATTATACGACTAATATTCCTTAGAAAGGCATGAAGCATGAACCCCTTAAAGTCACGAATATGTCCATGTGAGAAATTTAGCCTTTTTGTTATCTCAAAAGATGTTTATGTTGTGGCTGGGGTGTTTTATGTATAAATACACACACACACATGTATACATACATATACATATATATATATATATATATATATATATATATATATATATATATATATTGTCAGTAGTTCATTTAGCTAAAAGAAAAAGTATACGCTAAAACAGTAATATATTTTTTTAAGATGTTGATTGTTATGGCTGGTCAGAGAGTGACTATTGGCTTTGCACATATAAAACACTTAGTAATACAGGTGACTCATCAGACTCAAACAGCTGAAGGCACATAGCCTTTCTACAACTGGAGTGAAAAAGACGTCATGATTAGTTAGTTTTATAAACAAGACATACATCCAGAGGATGTTACAGGCAGGACCAGATTATGTAAGGGAAATAACCCCATCCTGTCTGTAACACTTTCTGTATGGCCATTCTGAATGTATTTTTTGTTTACAAAACTAACTGACCATGTCTTCCTCCCACCAGTTGTAGAGAGGCTATTGCCTTTGGCCATTTGAGCCTGATGAGTTGTTTATATGGCAAAGCACATTTGTTAGGTGCAAAACTAATGGTCACTCTCTGACCAGCCACAACAATCAGCTTCCTGAATGTGTGTGTGTGTGTGTGTGTGTGTGTGTGTGTGTGTGTTTTGCAAGATTCCTGATGTGAAATCATGTGTTGAATAAGATATTGTTATACTTCAGGGTGGAAATTATTTTTGCATCATATATTCATTCTTCACTTCAGTTTTATTATTGTTTAGTGATACACACTATAGAAAGATAGAAAGACAGACTGAAATAAATAGAACAGGAGGAGACACATGTGTGATAAAAGATTTAAGACCAAGGACACAAAAACAAGAACAACAATAAAGCTGAAGTGAAAAACAAATATATACTGCATGTGTTTATTTGGCAAAACAAAATTACCATACTGAAACATAACAATATATATATATATCGAAGCAATGACTTCTGACTGAGACCTTTGGAAATATGCTGTGCATGAGAAGACCCGGCAAGCCAAGTGAGACCTAAGTCCAAGGCCTCTGCCAGGGGTGTAGCCAGCCCACTTATGCGTACCTTCCTTCACTGGACACTAAACTCCGCTTGTGAAGACTTGTTGAGGCAAGTGAAATCCAAATCGAACTAAATTCGATGACTAGCACCCATGGCAATGTCGTCTCCTTCATTGGACATGAAACTTGGCTTGCGAAGACCTGTTGGGGCAAGCGAAAGCGAAATCGTGATGGCACCTGTGCCCAGCGTCGCCTTCCTGGCACTTGTGCCAGTGGCATGTGTAAAGACATTCGAGCGAGATCGTTGCCAGTGTTGCTGGACTGGCTCCTGTGCAAGTGACACATAAAATACACCATTTTGAGCGTGGCCGTTGCCAGTACCGCCTGACTGGCCTTCATGCTGGTGGCACGTAAAAGCACCCACTACACTCTCGGAGTGGTTGGCGCTAGGAAGGGCATCTAGCTGTAGAAACTCTACCAAATCAGATTGGAGCCTGGTGTAGCCATCTGGTTCGCCAGTCCTCAGTCAAATCGTCCAACCCATGCTAGCAGAGAAAGCGGACGTTAAACGATGATGATGATGATGATGATCTGTAATATAATATGGGACAATTATTTGGTTGCCATAATAAAACTCTGAGTTTTGTTGTCATACTATTACTATTAATATATATATATCTGTGTGTGTGTGTGTGTGTGTGTGTGTGTGTTTGTATACATATATATATATATACATACACATACATACATATATAAATATACATACTAAAAATTTATATCCTTTAAGTTCATTTACGGGAGACATTTTGAATATGCATATTAAGCTCTTATTTCATTACTACAGCCTAGTGATACCAACTGGAAATACCAGTTCTTTGGGGGTAACGCTGAGTTATGCTGACATAATGTAGGATAAATATAGTAATGATAATGATAATAATAATCCAGGGATGGAATGTATAAATATTTTAATGCATTGCTATTTTAATGCATTTTAATTCATTGCTGAAATTATTTGGTTTAACCCAATTTTTAATTCGCAACAAAAATTTGATATATTCTTATGAATAAATGAATACACTGCAACAGTGTTATAACAATATAACTGAAACAAATGGCAGTAACCACATGGAACACAACAACAATCTTTTAAGAACCAACAATCCAACACACTAACACGAACTGTAAATTTTGAACTATCAACACACAAACTCTGGAACTAGCATGAACCATCTCAGTTACTCAGATCACTGCTATTCATATGCAGTGATCCAGTCCATTCTTGCCAGGAGGCAACATACTCTCACACAACATCTCCCCTTTTGAGATTTCATGTTCCAACGGAATAAAGAAATTATATATATATATATATATATATATATATATATATATATATATATATATTAGTATCTTTCGCTTGGGCATTATCTCAAGATGTTCGGTCTGCTTTATTTTTCTCATGCTGATCAACAGGACTCTATTACTTTTGGTACCGGTACATCGAATGTTTCACAAAATACTTCCAATGGCATTTCTTCCTGATCTCGCATATTCCTCTTCCTTAGTTGGTTTATATGTCTCTTGTGTTCACCATGTGATCTTTTAATTAGATACATCATACTTCCAATTTTTCTGGTAATAAGGCCACCTTCCTAGCCTTCTTTACCATTTCTATAGGTTTTGAAATGCACTTTATCACCTATCTCAACGTATTTCGTTGGCTCTTTTGTATCTCCTCTATGTCTTTTTTTCTCTGGTAATAGCTTATCAAAAGTGGATTTTATTCTTCTTGTGAACATCAATTCTGCGGGAGACTTGCCTGAATTTGTATTTGGATTGAGGTGGGCTTACTCTGTATATTATTAAGAAGTTTGTCAGTTCTTCATCATTACTTAATTCATTCCTCTCTTTTTTTTTAATGTTCGTTTAAAGGTGTCCACAAATCTTTCTACCTGCCCATTTGGTAGGGTGAAGTGAAAATTTGCTTTATTGCATGCCTTTTACAGAAGTTCTTGGATTCATACCCAGAGAACTGCATTCCATTGTCTGAAACTAGCATGTCAGGGACACCGGATCATGCAAACAATTCAAGAACTTTATAGTTGTCTTAGAGGTTGGGTATAGCACCTGCAAACCACTTAGTATAGCTATCTACTGTGATTAGGTAGTAAGTGCCGTTTACCGGTCCAGCATAATCAATGTGTAACCTAGACCATGGGTTCTCCGTCTCTGGCTACGGTTGATATTTTACTGGTGAGGCTTTAGCCGCGAGTGTGCTACTTCGGCACATTCTCACCAAGTTTTCGATATCTTGGTCCATAGATGACCAATAGACATAACTCCTCATCAGAGCTTGCATCCTTGCCATTCCTGGATGTCCATTGTGAAATTGTTGCAACACACCATTTTGTAATGTAGTTGGAACCACCACTCTTTGGGTTTACATCAGAATATCATCACAAATTGAGAAACTACTGTCACATCTGAATTTTAATTCTGTTTATTTTTTAAAGCTTCTTCTATTTTCGTAATATACTCATCACCTACAGCTTTCATTCTTATATCCTGTGCCATCACTGGTAGTTTTTGGATAATGTTTATCACAGCACTTTTAATTTCACCTTCTGCCTGCAGTGCAGCTATAACAGTCTCTTCTAGTGGTTCCATATTTTTTTGGAATTAATCTCAAAAGGTAGTCTGCATGACCAATTTTTTTCAGTGGAATGTATTGCATTTTGAAATTATAATTTAGCAATATTACACCTCAACATTGCAGGCGGTTCACAGTATGAGTCAGTAACCCTTTTTTAGACCCATAAATTGACAGCAAAGGTTTATGGTCTGTTTGCAATAAAATCTTCTGCCATGCAGAAACCTGTGAAATTTTTTAACTTCAAAAATAATTGCTAGGGCCTCCTTTTCAATTTGACTATATTTCTTCTCTGCTGCTATTAACAAGTATGAAACATGAACCACTGGTTTTGTACTTCTGTATTTATTTATGAAGTAGAGCTGCACCTAATCCATGCTCAGAGGCATCAGATCCATTTTAGGATCATAATGTGCTAACAGCAGGTCTGAGATTAGAATTCTTTTTATTTCTTCAAAAGTGTTCTGGCATTTAGTGGACCAATTTCAATTTACTCCTTTTTTTAATAAGTCGTTCACTGGAGCTCTTAACTTGTGCATATTAGGAATGTAGCTTTGATAATAGTTTGCCAACCCAAGAAACGCTTGTAATGTTGGGATATTTTTGGCACAGGCATATTCCTTATTGCATCTGCCCTTGACGGGTCAGGACATCTACCACTTTTATCAATTACTTAATTTGAGGTAGAAAGAATTCGCATTTTTCTTCGCTCAAAGTGAACCCGAAAACTTTCATTTTCTTAAATACAGCTTTTATGTGTTCCACATGCTGTTCACAAAATATTGTCCAAGTATGGGATTGCAAATTCACAATCAGATAACATAGTATCCATGATTTGCTGGAATACTACTGGTGCCACTTTTAATCCAAAAGGTAATCGTGTGCATCTGTTCAGTCCTCTGTGTGTATTTATTGTCAAATACTTTGAGCATTTTTCATTTACTTTTATCTGTAAATAGGCTTCAGACAGATCTAATTTGGAAAAAAGTTTTCCACCATTTAACTTTGAAAAAATGTCCTCTGCAGTTGGGAGTGGATGGTGGTATGTTTTTAAGCAGTCATTCAATCCTGTAGAGAAATTGGCACACAGCCTAATCTTTATTTTAATACATAGCATGGGTGCTGCCCACTTCGAGTAATCTACCTTTTTGATGACTTCACTCTTTTTGAGTCTGTCCAACTCTTCATTAACGGTTTCAATTGCCATGAACGGTACTTTTCCGTTTGCTTTAAATACAGGTACAATAGGCTTCCATCTTCTACATAGACCTAAGTGGGGAAATTTATTTTCAATTTTTTCTTCAGTTCTTCTGAAGACTTGTTTTTAATGGGACAACCATTTATGTTATTGCAGTAAAAATTTATAGGGAGGTGTCATAAATTGAATAGTTCTTACCAATCTGTGCCAAACAGATCGATTGTATTATCCACAATGAATAATTTTGCTTCACGTGTCTCTCCTCAAAATGTGACGTCGATACATGTTTCACTCATGAAATGTAATTTATCACCTGTTACACCCCTGCTATTTTCACTGTTTTACGTAATCTAAGTTTACCAATTTTTTTTCTAAATATCCACATTTATAATCGAGATGTTACTACCTGTGTCTAACTGTAATTTGGTATTCACATCATTTATTTTTACCAGCACGAATTTTCTTTTTTTGTGTCACAATCACTCTCTGCTGAAAACACCTTAGAACTTTTTGTGTTTGAGCCTTGTAGTTTTGTTCTACAATGAGAACTCCTGTGTCCCAGCTTCTGACAACTATGGCATTTTCTGTTTTTAAACAGACAATCCTTTTTGTAGTGTAAGCCTCCACAACCATAACACGGATTGGGGATTGGCATTGTTTTTGATTGTGCTTCCTGGGACAACACATTTGAATTTTTGCAGGGTCTTTATATTATATTTTTTCACACCATGTTTAAGATTTACCATAGTCTGACATTCTTTTGTGATAGTCTGTAGAGAATCCTTGCTTGAATTTCTTTATCTTCAGGTGCTATAAGTCCTTGCACAAAAATAATTGATTTGAGCATATCCTGAGGGAGATCCTGGAGTTTGAAATGTTCACACATACAGTTGACTACTCCAACATAGGTGATAAAATCCTCCTCCTCATTTTTTGTTAAGCTCTAAGATTCCATTCTGATGTTGAATAATGAACTTCTATCACAAAAAAATTTTGAAAACAATTCCATGGTTTCTTGAAAACCAATCTCACTCGACTTTTGGGGCAGAATAAAGTTACTGTAATGCTCATGTTTGGCGGGAGCTACCTTGCATAGTAAAAGCCTTACTTTCTGCTACTCCGACCATGACTTACACTTGTTAAAAATTTCCTTGTATCTTCTATAATACACAGGAAACACAATACCCTCCTCCGGGTTCAGTCCCACTGCATGGCATCTTGGGCAAGTGTCTTCTACTATAGCCTCAGGCTGACCAAAGCCTTGTGAGTGGGTTTGGTGGACGGAAACTGAAAGAAGCCTATCATATATATGTATATATATATGTGTGTGTGTGTGTGTGTGTGTGTTTATATATGTTTGTGTGTCTGTGTTTGTCCCCCACTATTGCTTGACAATAATTAAAAGGACATTTTAAGAGAATATCATTTGTCAACTCAGACAATGAACTCCAACAACCAAATAGCTCTACCTGCTGAGCCAACTACATCTGGATTCATTGAGGGCATGCCTGCTGTGACTAAGGTCAAACCAAAGAACTATACTACCCATCCTGACATCTGCATACTCAAATATCAAAATAAGTCTAACATCACTTCACTGACACACCTCCGTCTCCTTTATAACTACCATTCCTTTCTTTCTTTCCATGACCTTCCACTCCTCCCCACCAGATACACACAGAACTGTCCACATACCTCAATCAACCTTTTCATTGGTCAAAATTGGCAAACAACCCTCAGTTATACATTCATTAATGCCATAGTGCCTGAAGAAATGAACGCAAAAATATGATCCACCCGATGTCTATGGATACTATGGACTGTACTGTAATCATCCCAGAAATACGGACCATGATCTTAAGCTTTGTGCGAAATGCACATAGCAACGCATTAAAATATTTATAAATTCCTGCTATAAATTATCATTGTTATTATAACATAAGGTGCGAGCTGGCAGAATTGTTAGCACACTGGATGAAATGCTTAGTGATATTTTGCCCATCATTGCGTTCTGAGTTCAAATTCCGCTGAGTTTGACTTTACTTTTCATCCCTTCAGGGTCAATAAAATAAGTACCAGTTGTGCTTATAGTAGAAAGGATTATTATCATTATTACATATAAATATATATATATATATATATATATATATATAAATATACATACATATATATATATGTATACACACAAATATAAATATACATACACACACACACACATATATATATATACACATGCATACCTACATACATACATACATACATACATACATACATACATACATACATGCATACATACATGTGTGTGTGTGCGTGCGCATGTGTGTCTGTAATATGGTAGTTATTATTTACACTAAAATGAAAAAAATTGGTAAAACTGAGATGTTTTCCTAGACCAAAATAAATGGATGAAATCAAATTAAGAAAAAATAGAAATTAAAGCTAAACCTGAAATCTGACTACAAAAGCAATTTTTGCTTTAATCAAATTCAGTTTTCACTTCATTTATCAATTTAAATTTGAGTCTAAATTTCTGTTTTATTTTTCTCAAAATTTCTTTCGATGCAATTCTCTAGTCTCCAATACCAGTTTTTAAAAAGATATCAGTTTTATCAAATTTAAAATGTCAAATGGAAGCAACTGGGTATTTTTTTAAAATCCAATTTAATCAAAATTACTATCAATAACTTATTTTTCTAAATATTTTCTAAATTAGATATGAAGTTTTACTTAATGGAGAAGGAATATGTGATATTCATATCATTTTTGTAAGTATTAGGAATGTAAATGAAATGTTAACAACTGACCAAGAATTTTAATTGAAAATTTCGATCTTTACATAGGAATGAGTTATCACATTTATACATTTATTTGGGAGGTAAGAGTTGTGATATTAATGCATTTTCTGAGGGCATAAGCAATGTAAATGAAGTGACTCTATCTTGACCATAGATCTTTTCCCTGAAAATTACAACACTCTAGTGCTTTCCTCAGAGATCAACTAAACTAATGATGGGTGGGATGAGGGACAGAATGACTTTCAAGAAATAATAGGTAAAGTCACTTTCCAATAATATTTTAGGTAAGTTGAAACTATTATTGTATGGTATTTTAATCTAGTAACTGCTTTCTGCTATTAATTTTTATTAAGAAGGGCTTGCTGCTATGAAAATATTTGTTCCCGCAAATAAATCCTTCCATCCATGTAAGCATGAAAATGTGAATGTAAAACAGTAAAATAAAATGCATTGATATTCAATTTTAAAAGTCTTTATCAGGGGACTGGCTTGTATTATATATGTTATTCATTCACATAACTGGTATATTTTGTTACTAGTGTGTAATTTGGTTAATCTGAAATGGGAGAAAATGTATTTTAGATTAGAATGTAAATAAAATCTTGTTAATATGAACCTGTGATATGGTTTCAGTTCCTTGTAGATATTTTCACTTTAATGATATTCTAAAACTTTATCAAAGAAACCATTGAGAAACTATTTCTGTATAATCTCTTTGAAACACTGACAACAAACTGCATAAATATGTTTCTCTTTTTAAAAGATACTTTGAGGAAGATAAGTCATTCACCAGTAGGAATTGATAACCTGACAAGCATGACAAACTGAAGAAGATATTGTAATATTAAGGATTTTCTCTGTTTTTATACCGACTATACTGAGAGCACAGGGCAGTGAAGGAGCTTCTCTGTGGCCATGTGACCTGCAAGAGATAGAAGTAAAATTGCAGTTGTTTCACACCCTGCTCTCTTAAATAATGGGAAGGATATATTGGATAAAATAGTCCCAGATAAACTTTACTCGAAAAAAAGTGGGTATGGTCACAATCAAGGCTAACCCAGTATGGGGATCAATTTCTGCTTTCACTTTAGTGTCATCCATGGTTAAACAACAGCAACAACTACTGTAACTCTAATTTAATGCAACTAATAGAAAAAATCACTTTCTGGCACTTTTGTGTCCAAACTACAATACCAAGATTTAGAATCAGGTTTCTGTACTATCTATATGTTTTGTAACATATCAGTTCTGGCAATCAATCTCTGGGGAAAAGCCAAAGAATTGTTAAAATATCTCATAATTTGCTACCTATTCATCTGTAAGGTTAGTAAGTTTATGATATTAGGCATTAAGATGTCAAAAATATAACATGTGATGTTCATTCATGTCATATAGTGGAAGCATGAGTCAAAGAATCCTGTACACGGTTGCTCAATTTACTAGAAATAGCAACCAAATCCTCTTGTATTACACCTTACTATCTTTAAAAAGAAGACACTGGATAATTAGTCAGTAATAACCAGATTTCCTGGAAAAAATGGTGGAATAGTCACAGCTAGAATGCCTTTGAGCATAGCCCTACTCAACAAAAGCTAAGTAACAACACAAAGAATATGCATCAGAGGAAGAACATGAGGTTTATGTCCCGTAAAAATGTTCATTGTTGTTAACTTCTGTTCACTTTTAATGTAGTGAGCCAAATTGGTTGGCTGTAACTTATTAAATGTTTGAAGATAATGCATGTACAAACATATCACAGTTACTATCTTGATTTGTATAATGTTCTCATTTTCTACTTTGTTATGTGTAACTTATATTCCTTAATTCTTTATACCAAATGGCCAATGCTGAAGTCTTTGTCTGCATGATGACACTAAAGTGAAAGCAGAAAGTGATCCCCATACTGCAATTTATTTTACTCTGTCAGTTATACAATGAAAAATCGTATCTCATATGATACTTATCTATGACTAGGTGGACTAAACTTTGAAAAGCTAAGTCTCATTGTCAGGAACACAATCTAATATTCTTTAGTGTGATGGACTCATTGAAAACTTATTTAGTTATCTTCTTGTTTAATTGAAATTTTACATTAGTGTTTACACAGCATGTTCTTAACAGCAACCATTCATATATACATACATATAATTAAATAAATAAGTAAATAAATAAAGCTGCTACATTTTATCTGAGGTTTTATATATATATATATATATATATATATATATATATATATATATATATATATATATATATATATATATATAACCTCAGATAAAATGTAGCAGCTTTAAAAGTCTTGCCTAAAGGCACAAAGCAATGGCTGCAGCAAGAAAATCTATTGGCATGACTGGCACTCATACTTCCTTTCAAATACAAATTACTAAAATAGGGTTACTTTTTATTATTCTTTTAACTGAATAATATGTTAATAATTATAACATTACAACTATACATCACTACTGTATGTAAAATAGAAATTATGTACTTTATAATTTTGGGACTTTATTTCTGAAATAAAGTCAGAATTACTACAGCTAGAACATTAACTAAGCATTAAGTTCAATCCTAAGTAATCACTACAGTACACTAGACTTACAAATAGCTAATTATTGCTTGACCACCTACCTCTGACATAGGAGTTGGACCAAATACTGAATCCATTACTTCCATTATAGTTCAGTATTTCAGAAATGAGCTGAACAGAACTATGTAGTAACAATAACACCACTATTACTACCCCAACTCAACCAAAACAAAATGACCACTATAGCTGGATATTTTAAGTAAATTCGTACTTCAATATTGCTACTATTTCAGTAAAATGTTTGTCTTTGCTTTAGAACCACTATTAAATAGACTTATGTTGTTCATTAGTTTGTTCTGATTTCAGAGAATTTTGTCAGTTACCCTTCAGGTATTTCTCAAGTAAATTTACTTTTAAAAATTTGCTGTTTTCTCCTCTTTGCACTGCACTGGTGTTGGTCCTGTATTTTACTATTTAATCTATTGTAACTTCATCAACTTTTGTTTTTAATTATTTTGTTGTTCTTGTTTTTGTTGTCTTTAATAAAAATGTTTTTGCTATCTTTCAACATAAATTAGTTATTATAAAAGAGTCAGATAAATTTGATTGCATTTTTTTCTTTTTTTTTTGTTTAATGAAATGCTTCTAAAATCTCCCATTCATTCCCTATTTTTAGATACATATTTTATTTAGATATGCATGAGTAATCAACATACTGACCTATTCAGTATAATTGGCTGAAATTCTGTTGCAGCAATTTCATTGGGTTGTGATAGCATTTAATTCAACTTTCCTCCTGCTGAAAATTTCATACTATTTCATTTGAAGAAATAGTGACTGTCTTTAAGATGTGTATCTAATTGTAATATGCTCATTCCAAATACACACAAACAAACAAACAAAAAAACTCAGATTTTGAAAATGTGAAGCTCTTTCAATATACAAATGCTTACTGAAAATTGTCCAGATTTTCCCAAGATATGTCTTAAATCGTTCTCTTGAGGAAGTTCTTCAGTAGTTCACATAATCAGATTCTTGTTCCAACATTGAACTTGGAATAAATAGTAATGATATTAACACCTGAAGTTATATGTTGACAAAATGAAGTAGATATACGTCTAGATTGTGATAAAAAATCCATATATATTACAACAGGAAAAGTTAAGAAAAATAATTTTTAAAAACATTTACATGGAAAAATTGTTACAAACAAACAAGTGAAAATATAAATGAATGAGAATTTAATGTCCATTTCAAAATCCAATAGCTTTTCTTTCCTCTTCCCACCCATTTTATTCATTTTAAGATACACCACCAGTACAGAGGTATATGTATGTTGGAATTATTTCATAGTCTCCACATGTGACAAAGTGTTCATGTAAAGAATAGCTTTCATTTGGACTCTATGTTTATAAATTTGTAGGAAAATGTGATTAGCACTTGCTGGGTGCTTCACAATTCCTTACATTGTTCATGGAAGGAAAAAGGTTAAATGAGTATAGGTGCCAGAAGGAAATGAGAGACACAACCGGTAGAATGTTTAAGAGAAGATTTTATTTATATGTTAACTTGTGTGTCTGTGTGAGTGCAACATATAAACATAATAATAGACAGGCTGTCATGTATATAAAGTGTGTGCGTACAGACATGGATGTATGTGTGTGCGATAAGTTCAGAGCATAGAAAGAGTCTATAATATGATGTTAGAAGAAAGTCCAGATACAAGGATGATAAATACCAGTTCGTAGTCAAGGTACACAGTAGTTAAGGTGCTGTATCAAGAAGTTGAGGCCACAATGCAAAGTCAGGGAGAGGCACATGTCGTGAGAGGTCATCGCTTCGGTTACTCATTACAGAAGGTTGTTGCAGGTTGTATTTGCTGTTAACCATGGTTAACCACAAACAGTGTGGAGATAGAACCTATGCAAGTGCTGCTGGTTGCTGTGTACATAGCAAGAAGTTGTTGATGACATTAAGTAGGTGGAGGCGACGAAGATGAAGATTACCCTATGCTGTTGGTTGAGTGTTAAGTCTCCATGTCGCTGCTGTTGTGTCATCGCTGGAACTGGCTGTGTGCTCTGTGGTCAGTGGCTAGACCTCAGAAGGTCTGGAGCCAGAAGACGTTCTAGGCAGCGTAAAGCTAGCATTTTATATCATGGTGTCAGTTCACCGGAAGTTTAGAAAAGACTGTCTCACATGACCTTATCTGAAGGCTGCGATTGGTTGGGTTGCATTTGAACAAGAGACAAACTGCACCAATACCAACCAATCAGAGTGGTGGACACAACAGGGTCCAAAGATGCAGCCAAAGGCTAGCTGTTATCCACTACGTCCGTATTTATGTATATATAACAGAGAGAGAAGTCTCCCTGAAGGCGTACGCTACAAATTCAAAGCAAAATTCTAATCTAACCCAGTCTTCTTTATTTCCTCATTATGACCATCAATACATCTATAATGAAAAGGAAATGAAGAGAAAGTATTTGATTTTCTGTAATAGCATCAGGATTTAGCTAACCAATTAAAATATATATTGGATGGAATGGTGATAAAAGTATACTTTATAAAATATGTGGATAGAAAAAAAAAAGAGATGCTTAATAAATTTTCAGAAATTAATGTCATGATTACTAAAACTATCAGCTAGATTTAAACTATGAAATTTCTTGGCATGTCCTCTTTCATTGATAATAGTTATGTTGACTGTAAACAATAATCCAATGAGTAAATGGAGGTCAGTTTGATCATTTCCTAATTAATACACCCAATTCTACAACTTATTATACAACCCACCTTTACTACTGGAATCCTCTGGCATTTCAAGTTACTTCCATTTTAATTGAGAGTAACTCTATTAATTCTATGATAACTACTCTTGGAAGCTAATCTGATAACTGAAATCCTTCTTCTAGGTATATTTTTCCATATTTTTCCATACAATGAAATCCAGTGAAATTCACAAAGTGTCCAAAAAGGCTAACGATGAACATTGACTGCAACATCTGGAAGAATTTATCCACCATCTTGGACTTGGAGATATTCATCCACTATTACAATTCAGCAAGATGACAACTAAAATAGTAAGTGATGCTTTCATGCATCACATACTGCAAACCTTCTTGCTTTATAAATTGCAATTAAGCTTTCTGGTTTCTTGAAAAAAAGATCTTTACTAAATTTGCAAAATACTCTTGCTTGCTCTAAAAGGATTACATTTACTACCTACTTTATTTCCTGTTCCACTTTGCAAGCAAACACGAAATTCACCCCCAACCCCTTCTTCTCAATCTCATTTCCATGTGCATTCAGTCACCAACCAAGGTCAGAAACTCAACTGGTTGCTTGAGTTTAACCATGTAATCAGTCTTGGCAATCTTTCTGCTATCACCCTTAAACAATATATTTTCAAGGTGACTAAACTCTTCAAGTTTTCTTTTTCTATGGATATCTACTGCAATACATAAGACATTAGAAATATAAGACAGTGTGATCCATTCCAAAGAAAAACATCCTCTATGATCCTGTAACTTCCCAGCTACCAACCTATCACTTTCACTCCAAACATCTCATAGACAATGGCTTCTGTCACAAAAAAAAACTATTTCTTCTTTTTTCAACTTAAGTTTCAGCAATTATTGGCAATACAGTTTCCATAGAGGCTGAAAATTAAAGTATAGAGGGATACAGATAGATGTCTTGCTGTAGATACATGGATTACCCAGTTGGAAGAGAAATGATTGTGAGTCAGAGAGTAAAATAAGATAAAGAAAGAAATGGTGAGAGAGATATGATGAAGATGTGTCGAGACATGCCCTCAAAGGACTTTGTGAGTGGTGAGAATAGGTAAAATGATACAGAAGTTAGGACTAGGTTAGTGAGCAGGATAGAGATGACTATAGCAAATTAGTGAGAGAAACCGAGGAGAGGCTTGGAGGAGGGAGTTGCAGTAGATATGTGAGGGCATTGTGGGATTGTGCATGATAGCAGGTAAGTGAGATGCTACAGGAGATGGGAGAAGGTAATGGGAAATGGAAGTGGATTTGGGGTGGAGAAGAAAGGTAACTGAGAAAGCTAGGGAATGTAGTATATGCCTATTCTGCTCTCAGGTGATAAAAAAATTATGGGTGTTAGGGTATGAAATATAGGGAGGAAAGGTTGACAGGGCAGAGCCCCTCATTGGCAAGCAGTATCAAGTTGATTTTAGGATATCAATTTTATTGTGATGGGTGCATCTTCTTGGGTACACCAAGGCACCAGATATCTTTGTCCTTTGTCATCCTCATAAGGCTCAGTGTTTTGAGACCAGCCTTCAGTACTTCATCCCATGTCTCCTTGGGTCTCCCCCTTCCGCAAGTTCCATCCACTTTAAGTAATCAGCACTTCTTTATGTAATTGTTCTCATCCATCCACGTCACATGACCAAACCAGCACAGTCTTTTCTCTTGCAGACTGCATTTAATTCCTCTAACGTCTCCTTCATTGGACACTAAACTCGGCTTGCGAAGACCTGTTGGGGCAAATGAAAGCGAAATCGTGATAGCACCTGCACCAGTGGAGTGCTAAGAGCACCGTCCGAGCGTGATCATTGCCAGAATAGCTGTCTAGCTTCTGTGCCAGTGGCACGTAAATAGCATTATTTGAGTGTAATCATTACCAGTGTCGCCTTCCTGGCACATGAAAAGACATTCGAACAAGGTCATTGCCAGTGCCGCTGGGATGGCTCCTGTGCAGATAAAATACACCATTTTGAGCATGGCCATTGCCAGTGCCACCTGACTGGCCTTCGTGCCAGTGGCATGTAAAAGCACCCACTACACTCTCGGAGTGGTTGGCATTAGGAAGGGCATCCAGCTGTAGAAACTCTGCCAAATCATATTGGAGCCTGGCGTAGCCATCTGGTTCGCCAGTCCTCAGTCAAATCGTCCAACCCATGCTAGCATGAAAAGCGGACGTTAAACGATGATGATGATGATGATGATGATGAATATGTAACTTTTCTCTCATTACACAAGCACTTTATCACACATGTACATTGATAGAGCATATTCCTCTCTAGTATTTGCATATCCTCAGCAGTCAGGGCCCACATCTCTCTCTATATAGCATTGCTGTTCATATACCTACATCATATAACCTTCCTTTCATATAACCTTCCTGGCATGTATTAAGTCTATAAAATTGAGCATAAAGTATTTAAAATGTATATATAAAGTGCATTAAGTAATTATCGTATTCCAATTTCTTTCACTTTTCAATGAGTAGCAGATGAGCAACTATCTTTCCATACAGACACAACAACACAAGCTACACTTTCAGGTTTTTTGGATAAAGTTTTCAGAAATAACCCAATAGGCTTACCATTAATTAGCCAACTTAATGAAGATTATAAAAATAACTCTAGTAATGATAATAACAATAGTAACAATGAAAATAAAAATAATAAGATTAACAACAATAATAATGGTATCAGAGGAAATACTCATAATTATGGTAATCATGGCAATGAGAGGACTAGCACACACTTTAATAACAGGGAACATATTTCAGGATACAATAATAGCCAGAGTATTAGATCAGGAGCCAGGAGATCAATGTGGCAAGAAAAAAATCAAACGACAAATCGATGCTATTGACAGACAAGGCAAAACAAATTAAAATTATAGCCAAATAAACCAGCTTCGAATATATTACAGAGAAACAGGAGCAAAGATCACTGCATGGCATGTACCAAACTAGAATCAGGGACCCTGATGTAGATCAGACCCTTACTCATCTGGGGCTGTCATGCTCTGGTCTCAAACCAGAAACTGAGGGTTAAATGATTGCTGCTCAGGACAGTCCTTTCCAACTAGGAATTAGCAGAGTAATGTCCTGAAATATGAAAGCAGCTCATCATGCCACATATGTGGAGAGCACTCAGAGACAATTGACCACATAATCTCTGGATGCAGCAGACTGGCACCAACAGACTACTTGCAACCAGCTGTAGTTGAAGCACTATAGGGGATGCTGTTATTGTTGGAATAGGTAGTTAGCAAGTGATGTAGAGGTCCTGCATTTTGCAGAAGCAAACAAGCTAAGATGTAATATAAATTTCAGATTAAAATTAGCAGAGTTCTGTAATTTGTTAAGGACAGCACATTTATACACTACACTGTATCTTCAGCAATGGCCATTTAGGGAGCAATTGTCAGGTATCCTGAAGTTGCATATATTTTTATAAAACATCTTTCTATAATTGCCATAAGCTGTATTAATGTTATGATTTATTTTGTTAATAATGTTATGATTTTTAACTTGTCCACTATAAAACTTTCTGGTGCTAAGAAACTTTCAAGAAAGCTGAACAGCAGAAGGTCTTTGAGAGAAGAAAACCACTTCAGACAGATGCTTCAGCTCTTGACTTCTGAAACATTTACCTGAGGGGGTTTCTTCTCTGAAGACCTCCCACAACATAAATTTTACCCGACTGGCACCCATGCCGGTGGCATGTAAAAAGTATCATTCAAGCATGACTTTAGCCAGTGCTGCCTGACTGGTTCCCATCCCAGTGGCACAAAAAGAGCACCCACTACACTCTCAAAGTGTTGGTGTTATGAAAGGCACCCAGCTGTAGAAACCTTGCCAAATCAGATTGGAGCCTGGTGCAGCCTCCCAGTTTGCCAGTCCTCAGTCAAACCATTCAACCTATGTCAGCAGGGAAGCAATAATGATGATGATAGTGATGATTTAACTTGTCCATAATAAAACTCTCTTATTCAGCTCCACCAAGATCTCTGCTGTTATGACTCACATAATACTAGTTATACCAGAGAATATGATTACTTCTCGCACTTATTATGTAAACCTGAGCCTTTAGAATAATGGTACTTTACATGTTAATAATGTATCACGGTCTTCATTTTTATACGTTCTTGAGTGCTTAGGCATAGGCCAAGGGCCAGTGTGATTACTACACTTCGGATGAGATATAGTGTTCAGACATGAACTGCTGTTGTCAACAGGGCAAATATCTTTATTAGGGTTAGGTACAGTACGGACAGTATTGGTAGGCTTATAGTTAGGGTTTTATTGAGCTATAGAGGCCTTAAGCATAATGTCTGGTATACATTTTATTTTGTTTAGGAATTCACTAGCATGTAGGCTAGGTTATAAGTGGCATGGTTTTTAAAAGGTTTCTCTTTTGCAGATATGCATTCTTCTGATGATGTGATAGATTGCACACCACATTCTGTGCTGTAGACAAGATGCACAGATATGCAGCTAATATGACACATTAAACAATAAGCTTCACTTGCACTGCACTGCTGAAGATCATATGATAATCTGATCTTCCCTATCCCTACTTTCTCCTTCCATTCTCATCTATCTCTCTTGCTTCTTCATGTCCTCCTATTTACCACCTCTTTCCTATAGATATCTACCTCTGCATCATTATCACTGCCAACTACTTTGTACATTTCTTCCTCTTCCAACTGGGGCTCTTTTAGCCTCTCTGTTTGGACATATTCTATTGTCCCCTACTACTGTACACATTACACAAGCAAATTTCATATCCGCACAATTTCCTCACCAAACATTTCATTGATATCGTGAGTGGTTTCAGCTGCTTTACGTCCTTTTTAGAAGTTGAATAGCAAAATTGCTTGAATATCATACTTTGACAGTTCAATTTCAGATGATTGTAACAACGGTGAAAAAAATAGCAATGTTAATTTATTGATGCATTTGGGCAAGTCTATGTGTATATATATATATTCAAGTATATATATATATATATATAGTCTACAGTAAACAATATATGTTGTCTATATATATATATTGTCTACAGTATATATATATATAATATATATAATATATATAATGGGTCGGACGATTTGACTGAGGACTGGTGAAACCGGATGGCAACACCAGGCTCCAATCTAATTTGGCAGAGTTTCTACAGCTGGATGCCCTTCCTAACGCCAACCACTCAGAGAGTGTAGTGGGTGCCTTTACGTGTCACCCGCACGAAAACGGCCACGCTCGAAATGGTGTCTTTTATGTGCCACCCGCACAATCCAGTTCAGGGGCACTGGCAACGATCTCACTCGAAAATCCTACGGGAGCCAGTCAGGCAGTACTGGCAACGGCCATGCTCAAAATGGTGCATCTCATGTGCCACCCACACAAGAGCCAGTCCAGGGGCACTGGCAACGATCTTACTTGGCTTGCCGGGTCTTCTCACGCACAGCACATTTCCAAAGGTCTCGGTCAGTAGTCATCGCCTCGGTGAGGCCCAATGTACGAAGGTCTTGCCTCACCACCTCAACCCAGGTCTTCCTGGGCCTACCTCTTCCACGGGTTCCCTCAACTGCTAGGGTGTGGCACTTTTTCACGCAGCTATCCTCATCCATTCTCACCACATGTCCATACCAGCGCAATCGTCTCTCTTGCACACCACAACTGATGCTTCTAATGTTCAGCTTTTCTCTCAAGATACTTACACTCTGACGGGTATTCACATTGACATTACACATCCAACGGAGCATACTGGCTTCATTCCTTGCGAGCTTACGTATGTCCTCAGCAGTTACAGCCCATGTTTCACTGCTATGTAGCATGGCTGTTCGTACGCATGCGTCATACAGTCTGCCTTTTACTCTGAGTGAGAGTCCCTTTGTCGCCAGCAGGGGTAAGAGCTCTCTAAACTTTGCCCAGGCTATTCTTATTCTAGCAGCTACACTTTCAGCGCACCCACCCCCACTACTAACTTGGTCGCCCAGATAGCGGAAGCTATCGACTACCTCTAGTTTTTCACCCTGGAATGAGATAGAAGTTGTTTCCTGTTTGTTTACAGTCTTTATTGCACCTGAACATCTGCCACAAACAAAAACTAACTTGCTAGTTAACTTGCTTTTGATGTTGCTGCACCTCTTATGTGTCCATAGCTTGCACCGGGTACATCTTATAGAGTTACTACCTACTCCTTTTCTACATACTGAGCAGGGCCATCTACCTGAAGGGGTTTGTGTTTTATCTACCTTCCTACTTATTAGGATTTTGGTTTTAGCTAGGTTGACTCTAAGGCCCTTCAATTCTAGACCTTGCTTCCACACCTGAAACTTCTCCTCTAGTTCTGATAGTGACTCCGCAATTAGGGCAAGGTCATCAGCATAGAGGAGCTCCCAGGGGCAACCTGTCTTGAACTCCTCTGTGATTGCCTGGAGGACTATGGTAAATAAGAGGGGGCTGAGGACGGAACCTTGGTGGACCCCTACCTCTACCCGGAATTCATTGCTGTACTCATTTCCAACCCTCACCTTACTGGCAGCATCTCTGTACATGGCTCGCACAGCTCTCACTAACCATTCTTCTATCCCAAGTTTCCTCATTGACCACCAGATAAGGGATCGGGGGACCCTGTCAAAGGCTTTCTCCATGTCAACGAAAGCCAGGTACAGAGGTTTATCCTTAGCTAGGTATTTCTCCTGCAACTGTCTCACTAGAAATAAGGCATCAGTAGTGCTTTTACCTGGCACGAACCCAAACTGCATCTCATCTAAATTGATTCACTCCCTAATTAGTTGGGCTATGACCCTCTCTGTAACTTTCATAACCTGATCTAACAGCTTGATGCCTCTGTAATTATTTGTATCTAAAGCGTCACCTTTACCTTTGTAGCAGTTGACTATGATGCTGCTACACCAGTCATTGGGTATGACTCCTTCGTGTATCACCTGGTTCGTAATACGGGTGACTAGGCTATAGCCAACACTGCCAGATATTTTGAGCATCTCTGCAGTGATATATATATATATATATATGCATATACACATATACATACACATATATGCATTTAATAAGCGATTGTCACAGATGCTATGGTAAAGTACTACCTGCACTCTCCTTTCTATCACTCATGACATTTTCACCAGTGATACCATGAATTTTGCCCTATTTCAGGCAAATCAACACTAAGAACTCAAATTCTTTTCTACCTCAACTTTGAATGTATCCATCTATGCCAAATCATTATGAGCTTGCATCTTCCAGATCTTTCCTGGTTTCCTATGATATGTATATATGTGTGTGTGTGTGTGTTTATATATAAATAAATATATATAAATGTGTGTGTGTATGTATGCATATATATATATATATATATATATATATATGATTCAAAAGTCTCCATACATAGGAAAATTTTTTTTTTTTATACAAAACAGTTTATAAGATCCCCTGATCTGACCCCTCTTTATTTTTATATTTGGGGGCATTTGAAAGGCATGGTGTATCGGGGAAAGATAAAAGACATAAATCATTTGAAGGAATGCATCACCAACTCATTTGCACACATATCACCAGATGTGCTATTACAAGTTTACAATGAGTGGGGTAAACGTACTGCAATGTGTATTCAAAACAATGGTAACCATGTAAAGCCCGTTAAATAAAAAAAAACTGTTTTTATAAACTGTTTCTTATAAAAATAGTTGTTCCTATGTATGGCGACTTTTGAATCACCTTGTATATATGTATATATATATATATATATATATACATATATATATATGCGTGTGTGTATATATATATATGTGTGTGTGTGTGTGTGTGTGTGTGTGTGTGTGTATTTACATATGTGCATGTGTATATATATATATATATATATATATATATATATATACAGCAAATGAAAGACAAAATATGGAATATACAACAATTTATTATTAATCATGACAATTGTTTTGACACATCTAGCATCAATTACTCTTGGGTGGGACGCTCAACAACTGGTTCAGGAGCATCCGGTGGTGCAGATGTCTCTCTTCTGGTGATAAATAAATGCAACTCATTAAAATGACTATTCCGCAGTGTAACTTTCCATTTTGTAGAGAGAAAAGCAACCAGACAGAGGAAATATCTTCATTTATATAGAAGATCAAAAATAAAATCACAGATGACATAAAGAGAAATGAACATGCAATCAGTGAGAAAAGTATTAAAAATAACCATTAACAGGTATGGATGTATAAACGCCCTTGAGCAAGCTGCATGGTGTGAGTACAAGCATCCACAAAAATGTGAGCCTATGCACACATGAGGTTTGGTGCACTCATGATCACAAAGCAAGTTATTTATCAACTTGATGTTTATAAGAATGGAGAGGTTAAAAGTAAACTTAGGTCATCCATACCTTAAAGTAAAATAAGTTAAGTTAATGGTTACTCAAATTCATTCCCCAAGAATTGTGCAAAAGTACATTTATATGCATGTAGGCATCTTGAGAGTTGTTCAGAAATTTTATTAATTATCTTCTCGTTAGTCCACAGAATAGACAGAGATAATTTTACAATTTTATAATTTCATTAAACTGAAAAGTAATTTTGTTGAATCAAGGAATAAAAATAGGATCGCAGATGGAAGTGCTCAGGTAACACTGAGATGAAAGGAAAAATAAATTGAAAGGTATAATGAATAAACATTCCAATTGGTCAAAACAACTTTATAACATTTCCATATTATCATAAATCGAACATAAATATATATAAAAACGTCCGGGCATCCAATGGAAAAACCCAATAGTATAAAATATACACATATTTACGAATAAAAGATAATAAAACCTAAAAGGGAAATATGAGTGAAGTCAAAGGGAGAAAAATATATGGATTAAATTAGTGCATAATAAATGTGACTAAAAATTTAAGGCAAAGAAATTTAAATAATATAAATATAAATATATAAAAATATAGGGCAAAGTGATAACCAGAAAAGAGTCCATTCAAATCCATCTCTTTGATTGTTTCAAAAGACATTGCCACATTTCGTCAATGTAAAGTCTATTAAGGAAATCCAAAGGCAATAACCTTTTCTTCAGGAGAAAATTTACAAATCTCACATTTCTGGCTGTCAAACAATTTATATATCTGTTGGATCATCCCATAAATAATGCGGTTTTTTTTGTACTTCTTTTATTTTTTTTTTAAATTAAGATAAACAAAGTTCTTTTTTAATCTCAAATATACTCTCCTTCATTTTCTACAATGCACTTCCATCTATCTGGTAGATTTGCAAGGATCCTCTTTCAAAATTCACTTGTCTGTGATGAAAAATACTCCTCCAGTACTGTTCTGACCTCATCTACAGAATTCATATTTTTTCTGTCCAAATGATTTTGAAGACTGTGGAATAATCAGATAATCAGATGGAGCAATGTCTGGCAAATAGGTGGATGGGGCATCGTTTCCCATTCAAACTGCTCCAGCCTTTGGAATGTTATCCTTGCTGTGTGTGGCTGAGCATTTTCCTGATGGAAGAACACTTTTCGTCTCGAAACCAAAGATGGTCATTTTTCTTCTATCACTCACTTAAGCTCTCAAGCTGCTCACAGTAGATCTCTTTTGTTATAATTTGGGTTTAAAAGTTCAAAGTGGACTAAACCTTTCATATTCCACCAAACAGATTACAACACCTTATGTAGGTGAAGACCTTCTTTAACCTGGGGTGCCAGTGTTTCTCCTTTCCCTACCTACTATCTTTGGTTCTTGACATTTTTATAGAGAACCCATTTTTCATCACCAGTCACTATTCAATCCACAAAAGGTTCATTCATGACGTGACAACAAAGAAGGGCACTCATTCACTCTCTGTGCACAATTAGACTCAGAAAGTCTGTGAGGAACCCCTTGACCCAATTTTCTGACTTTTCCAATGGCATGTAGGTGTCGATGAATGGCTGAATGACCAAATCCAGGCTTTTCTGCTAGTTCCTCAACAGTTACGATGGGATTTTGTTCCACCAGGGTTTGCAGGATGTCCCCATCGAGCTCTACAGATCTTCCAGTTTCCAGTTTGGAATGTCTGGAACCACTGTTGACACTGGCTTACACTTATTGTCTGTTCCCATATACTCCATTAATACTCCTCACACTTTCTGTTGCATTGTTGCCTTTATTGAACTCATAAAGCAAAATATGCCAAATATACTCCTTTGTCACTTCCATTATAGCTTTGAAAAACTAACTGTTAAAATCGAACTGCACTCTTCAAAACTTACACTAACAATAAGGACAAGGTAAAATTACTACCTGATTTTATAGCAAGTTGATGCATTTAGTTTATCCCAACCCCCTCTAACTCTTAGTTCATGCAATTGAAAAACACTGCATTATTTATTGGAGGACCTAATATATGTATGTATATGTATAATTTAGTTGTTGGTTATGGCTAGACAGGAAGCTGTCATTGGTTTTGCACCTATAAAGTTCTTATCAGTATAGGTGACTTTTCAGACTCATTGACTGGAGGCATATAACCTCTGTCTTGCAGTCAACAACAACAACAACAACACCACCACCAACAGTGCAAGGGTACAGACATGGAAATCTGTAGGGGCTACAGAGAGTGCCTTCAAGTGAAATCTAAACAATCACAGGCCTTGTTTTAAGATCCCAGGGAGGTGCAATGTTACATCCTTGGCTAACTACAAATGGCTTTTAAAAGAAGAGAGCACACCATAGAAAATTAAATGGAAGCTCCTGGAACAACCTGGATCATATATTAATGGATGTAGATGACATAAACCTTACTTGACTGAGAGAACAAGGATCCTGAAGAACTTACTTGATCCAGGGACTTTCTTAAACTCCAAAAGTGAAATGTTTAGTCAGTTTCCCCAGAGGAAATTCATGTTGAAAACATGGAATTCCTTATTTGCCAACCAGTTAATGGAAATTGTGCATGTGCTGACCCATTTCAGATGCAACTGGAATCAGTCAAAAAGAGATGACTTCATCTCGTGCACAAGGGATGTCACCCAGCAGAATTTTGTTCTGAGGTTTTTTTTTTCACAACCCTGACTAACCAAACCTGTATTTTAACTTCCAGTTATAGAAAAGTTGTGCCTTCGGCCAATAAGTCTGTCAAATCACTTATGCCCCTTAGAAGTTTTTAGGTGCAAAACCAATGGTAACTCTCGTACCAGCTATTACCAACAACAATATTAATTTTTACTGCTCTAAAGGTTTTAGAGTCTATTTCTTTTCAGAATTATGTACTAGTACATATATGTTTTTGATCTCTCTTCAGTATGTTATATAAATGCATTATACCTTGCAGCTACCTGTTCATATTTTGTTCTATTATACCTATATACCACAATATATCTTATCTACTCATGGGAAACATATATCTAAGATCTTCACAAACTCTACAAATGTTTAGCTTCCCAATCTCTGAAGCTCAGCATTTGGCAAACACGCATCAATGATATAGCCAAAATTATATCCAAAATGCAGGTTTGTTCTTAAGGTTCAGAAAATATTTTGGTTCTGGGCAATTGTTGAGTGTCTATAAGTCATAGTGTAACCATCATTAGAGTGCAATTGTTCATATTTCTCGGTTGAAAGTTTTATGCATACAAACATCTTAATTGGCATTGCCAAAGCAGATCTTTTGATTAGTACAAGTTCACTTATCTTCACATTGTATCTTCTTTCTATCATTTTTATTATTACTACAGTAGTTCTTTCACTTATACAGTGCATTCACTTATACTCCTCAAGCCAATGAGAGTTGTTTCACTTGCTAGAAATAGCAGATAAATCCACCTCAAATCATACCTACTAACTTAAAAAAAGACATGTCAAATAATATGGATCTCTGTTCCAAGTGCAAAGGAAAAAAGATGGGATGATCATAGCTGGAATGTCTTTCATAGTCCAGTTTGGTCAAGGCTAACCTGGAGTTAAACAACAACAATCTCCACACTTTTTATTGTCTATAATGTCTCAGCTCTAAACATTTTACCTAATCCTTTATCTCTAAACTTCCATCTTCCTAGAGCTTCTTTCTTCATGCCTTCCATACAAGTGTCTACCTGCAGAATCTAATACAAAAGATCAATAATAAGTCATGATCTACAGAAGGAGTATAAATTGATTCCAATCTGCTAGTAATACACTTGTAACCATTTCTATCTAAATACCATACCAACAGAAAATAGGTAGAAATTACAGTATACTAGTATTATTTTTACTTATTTTCTACACTACATAAAAAATTGTTATTAAATCAGTTTTCTTTTATTTACACTTTCAACAAATGTAAACTGTCATTTCAAGAGGTTTTTAATTTCATAAAATATTGAAATAATGTCATTGTGATGTTCAATGTACCTTTGATTCAGTTAACTTAGTTGTCAATAAATACCATTTCTGTTTCAACATTAATTGCTTGGCACATGATGTAAGATCCTACCATAAAAATATCACTTTCTTTGATAATTTATAGAAATACTGAATTTTTTAAAAAAGTACATTGTTTGTTTTAAAAAACTGATATAAAATGATATTGTAATGAACAACTTAATATCAGGAAGTTATTAGTGAAACTGTTAGCTTCAGTTTGCCTGAAAGTTGCTCTTTTTGTTTTTTTAACTATTATTGTGCTTCATGAACTTCCTGTTTAGCAGGGAAATTGCTTGTTGAATAATAGAAATATTGCTGCATGTATTTAATATGCAATATTTTTGCTTTGGTAGCATGCTCTTCAAAGTAGAAACTATTCAAATGATCTCAAATGATTGAACATACTTTTGTCACTTTATTCAATATATAGTTTATCATAGCAATATTAAAATAATATTCCTTTCATCATCACCAGTATGATACCCAACTAAAAGTAATGTAATGAACCTCAAAGATATATTTTTATGAGCACTTGCCATTACGTACATGTGTTTGACTTATCTAAATTCTTGCAGCAGATACTTTACAACAGATATGATTTCAAGTATTAGCTGTTCTATCATTTAAATACCATTATCCTTTAATTACATGTCAAGTGGCCTGCTAACAATTTATTACAGATATAGTGCTTACTTATAAATTGTCCGCTATGGCTATATAGAAGTTATTTTCCATCTTTTAGTACATATCCAAGGCGGTGCTCCAGCATGGTGCAGTTAAATGACTAAAACAAGTAAAAGAAAAATATAAAAGACTATATATTAAAACTAAGGCAGTAAAGCTGGAACAACTTTTAACAAAACCAAGCCAAGTATTTTGTGGGCACCAAAATGTTTTTCTCTCATATTTGAAGGGCCATATTATCATGTGTATTTCTGGGATATTATATAATAATTATCAATAGATTGTGTCAATAGATACTTATTACATAAGTATCTATAAGTATAAGTATCTTATAAGTATAAGGTGGCGAGCTGGCAGAAATGTTAGCATGCCGGGCGAAATGCTTAGCAGTATTTCATCTGCCATTATGTCTGAGTTCAAATTCCGCAGAGGTCGACTTTGCCTTTCATCCTTTCGGGGTCGATAAATTAAGTACCGGTTATGCACTGAGATCGATGTAATCAACTTAATCCCGTTGTCTGTTCTTGTTTGTCCCCTCTATGTGGGCAGTAAAGAAATAAGATACTTATTATATAAGTTTCTATATTAAATGTCAATAGTTACAAAAAGGTACTGTGCTTAATTTAATAGCTGATATTCTTGCCCTGATAAAAGTGATATTATACTAAAATCAAAATTCTGAAAATCCATAAACTTGTTTCTTGATAAGACACTCCACACCTGGTACTTCTCTGATCATGCACTTTCTTTCTTAAGGACCCAGTGCCATGCTTATAGCAATACACAAATTCTTGATTAAAGGGTGATTAAATAAAATTATGGATACATTATGTATATATTAAGTATTGCAGACATTCAGAAGGCACTTAGAGTTATTTACCTCCCTATTCATGACTATTAAGAGATTATGTGCAAATTATTTGCAAACTGTAATGGACATGTAAATAAAGTATTGGATTTCAAGCCTGCAACACATGAAATCATGTTAAGGTGTAGTATTATATAAAATACTTTAACTTGCTTAACAAAGGTCTTATGCTTAATAAAGAAATCCCTTCATTCTATTTACTGCCCACCAGAAGCTACTGGCAAACAATTTTTCTTTAGTTTACTAACCTTGTTGAATTGCTGTGCCATTATGAAAGACAGGTAATTTTACATTGAAATCACAACTAAATCTCCATAAAGTCACTCACTACAATCTTAATAAAAGAAGGACATTTTGGATCATGAAATCCAAGATACATTTTTAATCAACACTTGTTGCAAACAGGTAACTACTAGTGAACAAAGCTAGTGACATAAGTACCTTGATCACAAGCACTTCAGTCTTTCTACTTGAGGCCTTTACCCTATCAATTTGACTGTCTCTCAATATCTTTTATGATCTCTGTATGACTATTCATTCATTGTTAATATAAAGAAGTGATATAATAATGCATATGTTTAAATGACTGCTAAAAGGGCTGAAATTTTTTTGTTGGGATCCCTTTTAAAAAATATGTACAGTAAAGAAATATGTAAACTCTGTCTTTTATTTTGTATTATTCTCAAGACTCTTTATCTTTGCAAAAGTAAATGATCATATTCTCTCACATGTGCACAACCTTAATTCTAGCATCTTTTTATCACTCACAAACTGTCTTTGTCTTACATCTAATAAGTCATTCATTCATTCACTGGCTTTGTTTCTATCACAGCTGTGTTCTACTCTTGTGCCTTTTCAAAAATGCCTACAAAATTTTTCAGTGTCTTTTTCCAAATCTTATGACACTGCCTTGTACATCTGCATGTGTTAAGATTTAGTGAAATCATTTGAAAGAATTAAATTTTTATAGATTTTTTCAGAATTAGAATATACTTTAAACTAGCATGGGAATATATTTTCAGCTCAAGATAAATAAGATATATTTAAACTATGGCATGGGAATACAATTTTGTAGCTGTTCTTGAAAAATGCAAATTTGTGTTTGAAAAGTTAAAGAAAAGGATAAAGCAGAAAAGTAAATATTGTGACTTGTGATTATAAAGTTTGATCCAGTAAATTTCTAGAAGAGAAATAGGACTGAGATAATCAATCAAGAGGTCCAGTTGCATTTCTAGGCATACTATGCTTTAGTTTGATCTGAGATTCTTGCTTATCTCATTATGCAATGAGGAGTGAGTAAAGTAGTTTCTACATAATCTCTTCACTTCAACCTTCCTACCAAACTGCTGGTTTTGTGCCTAAATTGATAATTATAATCATTATCATGGTTGTCCTTCTCATCAACATCATGACTATATAACTAAATTCACAAACCACACAAACTATATTGTGAAAATTATTGAAACACTCCTCCCATTTTTCTTAAAATATTTGAAATTCTTAAGTTTATAAATTCCTTGTAGTATGTACTCATGAGTAAGGCAGATTGTTGTTATTACTAACAAAGGCCGTGATCTATTTGGTATAATGGAATTAAAAAATTGTTATTGTGATTTAAGTGTTTCCAGGATAATTTCAACTTAGTAAATCCTGTCTATTTTCATACAGTCACAGAATCACTTTGGTAGAGTTTTTTTATTATATGAGATCTGCTAATCATGATTGTGTTTTCATATCTGTCATGTGGAGCAACTATCATCCCTATGACAAACTAAGTGTTTATCATTTGCTTAGAAAGATACTACCAGGCTGATGAAGAAAGGGAAATGTCTTACTTTTATACTATTGATTGCAGTTCAGTTGATCAACTGATCTAATTTTTATACACCCACTGGCCAACAATAATTAAAAAGTTTGAGCTGAAAATAATGCAAAAATGGACATAACTGTTTTTTTAATTGTTATACATTGTTTAAATTGCACATGTTAGTAAAATAACCCTTTTTCTATATAAAGTTATTTACTCAACATAGTCTCCAGCACAAGTGATGCATTTGTCATTGAATTCAACTCTCAAATCCACTTTGCAAAAATTCATGTGTGCACTGTTGTACTTACTTTTTCTCAGCCACTTTCACCTCATTTGCATCGCCATTGTTCTCATTGGGCTAAACAGCTAGAAATTAGGGGGCACTAAATTTGCACTGTATAATGAGGACAGCTGTGTGAAGAAGTGTCATGCCCTAACAAGGGAGGGGACCTGTGGAAGAGGTAGATCCAGGAAAACATGAGATGAGGTGGTAACGCATGATCTTAGAACATTGGGCTTCACTGAGGCAATGACAAGTGACTGAGACTTTTGGAGATATGCTGTGCCTGAGAAGACCTGGCAAGCCAAGTGAGATTGTAGTCGTGACTAATGCCAGTGTCACATAACTGACCCATTTAAAAGCACCCTTCAATTATTGAGTCATGTGGTGTGCTTGTAAAGATTTCTTGAACCAAGTGAAATCATAATTATGGCCGATGCCAGTGCCACCTGACTGGCACCTGTGCTGGTGGCACATAAAAAGTACCATTTGAGAGTAGCCAATGCCAGTGCCGCCTGACTGGCACCCGTGCCAATGGCACATAAAAAGCATTATTCAAGCATGGCCAATGCCAGTGCTGCCTGACTGGCACCCATGCTGGCAGCACATAAAAGGCATCATTCAAGTAGCTACCATGCCAGTGGCACGCAGAAAACACCCACTACACTAGCTACCATGCCAGTGGCACGTAGAAAACACCCACTACACTAGCTACTGTGCCAGTGGCACATAAAAAGCACCCACTACACACTTAAATTGGTTGGCATTAGGAAGGCATCCAGCTGTAGAAACCATGCCAAATTAGATTGGAGCCTGGTGCAACCTCCCAGCTTGCTAGTTCTCACTCAAACCGTCCAACCCATGCCATCATGGAAAGCGGACGTTAAATGATGATGATGATGATGATGAATGGATGGATAGAGTATACAATCCCCATAACTTTCTGTGCCAATTGCTGGTTGTTGAACTTCTTAGACTTTGGAGAAGAGATGTGAGGCCATTCCATAGATGGAATCTTCAGTTTTGGATCATAAATATACAACTGTTTCATTCCTTGTCACCTGATCAGATATAAAAAAAAAACATCTTCATTGGCTTCAAATACTTTCAGCAGATCAGAGAAGACTTTCATCTGTCTCTGCTTCAAATCAGGTATCAACTGTTTAGCACCCACTTTGCATACACTTTCCAACCCCCAAAATCTTATATCATCTTGTATTGCATCATCATGTAGCAAGCTTGTGGATTGTGTAAATTAATTCATCCACTTCTTAGCAATTAATATCAGTGGTCACAGTTGATGGTCTTCCACTATGTAGTTTGTCTTAATTGCTAGTCTTCCCTTCTTTAAACTTCTTCATCCATTTATGCTCATTGCTCTTGTCATGGTATTATCTTTGAAAACAGCCTGTAACCTTCTGTAAATGCCAAACAGCATACAGCCTTCCTTCATCAGGAATTCAATGATGACAAGCCGCTTCTGTTTGGAACCCATTATTTGCCTGCAATGAAGAACAGGAAGATTTACCATAGAGGTAGAGTTATTCTACCAACACGTGCAATTTGAACAACCTATGTCAGTTAATAAAAAAAGTTATGTTCACTTTAGCATTACCTTTGGTAGAACCCTCATATCTGCTTAAAGCTGAAAATGCTTTTCTGTTGGTATATTATTATATTGATCATTTTCTTGTTTTGTCAAATAGTGAGTGAACTAATAAAACAATGGTTTAAAGTTCAATTATTTTTACTGTCATTGTGTTAAGCTTAAAACCGTGTAAATTGCAAAATGAAAATAGATTACTTAGTGTTTCATTCATGGAGCATTAAAAAACTTAGAAATAATTTTGTGTTGAGAAAAAAACAACAACAATTAATGACTAATATTATTTTCATTTTCTGGTATGGAAGATAATTTCAGACATATTTCACTTACCAAAGTAGTGACAAAAGTACGGCTGAGTAAATATACAGTAAACATTGCCTCCTTTCCTTGATTTATAATAAGAACAGTATCCCTTCACATATGAAAAAACAATTGATTCAAATTTTTATGCAAATGACCAAATTTCGTGAACCATCCAACCTATATTTCTATAGACAAATATGTTAGATAGATATAAAACTAATGTAAAAGTTTTTGTCTAATTTACTTTTGATTTTTCTATTATCTATTTGTTTGATTATTTCATCTGCAGGTCTATCAGACATCCCTGGTGCTGCTCAAAGTGGTTACCCAGCAGCAGCAGCAACACATTCTCAGAAACCTACTCGCAGCAAATATACCAACCAGCCACCAGTAATTGGACCGAATACTCGTGTACGTATGATCCTTGTAAAGCGCAGGGTTGAAGAACTGAAGGCTGATCTTAAAAACTTACAGCTCTTACATCGGAAAAATACAGAAACTGGGCAGACATTGATGGCTGAATCGGCTAAAAAAATTTTGGTAGGCTAAAAATTTTTGCTTCTTTACATTTAAATTTACTATTTCCTACTACTAGAACAACTATTATCATTACTAATTTAGATATATTTATTTGTTTTCTTCTATCTATTTGTTATAGTTTTATGCCATTGGCTCCTTTGAACTTCGGAATTTTATAACACTAAAAGTATTCATTGAGCTTAATTCTCTCCTACTTTTATTATCATTGTTTCTCATCACTTAAAGCCATTTTTACCAACATTTTATTTCTGACCATGTTTTTCACCTCTGACTACTAATCTGCAATAGTTCAAACTACACACTACAATATCTCTTCTCCTTGGACACGAAAATAAAAATGATTTTCAAAGCTGCTATATTGGTATCCTAGAGTTATGAGTAATGTGTAATAGTATATTCAGTGAATAAGTTTTTAGACTATCAGCTTTGGATCATGAATCAATAGTCTAAAACTGAGTGTGTGCTTATTCACTTGCTCACTCAGACATATAAGATGCAGCTCATAAGTTCATATACTCACACAGGTACTGAGAGTATAGATTATGAGTTCATATACTCACTTGGCTACTTAGATCTTATGTAGAAAATAGATTTCAGAAACTTTTAACATTTGTATATTGTTGGTACAAATGATTTTTACAGGTGTAAAGTAGGAATGCTAAATTGTTGACTGCCAAGGCTGATTGATCCATATTAAACATATTCACTAGTTGAGGCATAAGTTGAACATAAGACTTGTAATACATTAGACTTAACACACTTGCTGTAATTAGCCAATTAACCTCTTCCTTTAAAAAGTACTTTAAAATATCTCTGATTATCAATACTTGATAAGATTCATTGCATTTAAACACCATACTGACAAAATGAATTGCAGAGCCAATGTAGTGTGACATACCAACTAAAGTGTCAGTAATGTGGTCCTACAAAATTCTTAAGTTTCAACCAATCTAACTAGAAATAAGGTTTTAAGTAGTGAACTATTATAATTGATAAGTGTTTTATTAATGTGGATTATTGAATCCATGTCCTCTTAAGTGTCCAGAAGTGACAACTAGAAACCAGTTGTGTTTTCCCTAAAATCACTACTTCAATGCTAAGTCTTCAGTTTTTTGGTTGTACAGCTTAAACAAATTTGATAGGATGCCAAATACATATTTATACATGTGATATGAATATCACCTCATCAATTCTCTTCTCTTACACTAGATATTATGATATTTTTATAGAATGTTTTGAGTAGAATTTCGTTTACGGTCAGTCTACACCCCATTCGAAAAGAGCGGCATGATGTGGATGCAAATTACACAGAGTTTGTCCGTGAAGAAAAGAGGATAGACCAAGAACTTTGGTAAGTTGATATTTATTGTTAACATTATTCTCTCCGCCACCCACTATATGTCAGTCTACACCTCCATTTGTAAATAGGCATAAATGTTGAGATTTAACTAATGTTAGCAGTTTATCAATAAAGAATTTCTTTGTGTCTTAAATAGGAATTGAATCAATATTCAACTTATTTTAATATGAATTATCTAACCAATAAACAATTCCTCTTACTATGATGTAAATGTCTTATTATTAACACTGTATTCTGTCCAAAAAGCTTAACTTTCGGCCCATTTAATTATAAATACATACTACAGCATAGGAAAAACTTGTTACTGTAAACAAACTTCTCAATACAAACTTCCAAAGATTTAGTGAAATATTTTCAGAAGAACTCACAGGTGGAATATTTAAAATCATAAATCTACCTTATCAGGGTTGACTTGAGACTAAACAACAGCAACACCTCATCTCTTTTTTCTCTGTGTCTTCCTCTCATCTCTTTATCTTTGTTCATTTGTCTATCCAGACCAATTTGAAGACATAAATAAATTTTAATTGAATTCTTTGTAGATTTTTTTTTGCCCACTGACCTCTTGCCTGCATGTTTCCTTCACAGCCAGTTAAATTTAGAAAGTTCCCTATGTTTTCACTCTTTTTAAAGATGGCTAACAGAGAGGGAAAACATTTTTTTTGATGATGTAGTTGTAATAATCAAACTATTCATCAATAAAGAAGGCATTTGAAACAGCTGTAGTAAATCTTTAAACAAATTTGTGTTCTTCTTTTATACAAATGTCATACCTGGAACCTTCCCTGTATTGGATCTTAGATTGGATCATGAACCTACATCTGTGAATGTATATGTATATATGGAGATATGTATGTGGTACATATACATATGTGCTAAACTCATCACTTTCCTGGTGTCCTGAATGTTAGAAAACCTTAATTTGAGAACTGATTAATAATATATATTAATCAGTTCTCTCTGAGTGGTACTACACTCTCTGAGTGGTTGGCATTAGGAAGGGTATCCAGCTGTAGAAACTCTGCCAAATTTAGATTGGAGCCTGGTGTTGCCATCCGGTTTCACCAGTCCTCAGTCAAATCGTCCAACCCATGCTAGCATGGAAAGCGGACATTAAACGATGATGATGATGATGATGATACACACACACACACACATACAGACATAACAGAAGTAAATAGACATCCTTCCTTATAGTCATTAAAATTTATTTAAATCTTAAATTGTACATGCAAATTATTTATTAATTGTTATAATGTGAATATTTAATATTTAGTAGAAATGCTCGCTGCATTTTTCAATGCAAGGACCCTATTAGGCATGTTACTGATCAGATGGTGATTATTCTCTTGTGGAATTTCTTGCCAAGTTTCATGCAGTAATCTCAAAAGATCTAGCTTTGAAGATGCTTTCTTGCTCTTTTTATGAAATGTCCTGTTCATTATGTTCCAGAGGTGTTCAATAGGGTTCATATCTGGTAACTGGTTTGGCCATGGAAACTTATTAATGCCATTCTCATCCGACAAATCTTGGGTCATTTTTAGCTGTGTGACAAGGAGCCCCATCTTCCATAAATAAAGAGTCTTCTTTAATCATTTCACCACTGGAGAAGATTGGAAAAAGTCCTTTCTTCAATGAGGACACATATTTATCTGAGTTTATATTTCCCTCACACTTCACCAGCTCTGATCAACCATTGCTCTAAATTGCTCTCCAGACCATCACAGAATAGCTGCAATCTTTTTACAGACCCACATTCAACCACTATCAAGACCCACATTCGACCACTGTCAAGAAATACAGTAAATCTGGATTCATCAGAGAATATGACAGTGTCCCAAAATGCTAGTGGCCTCTCCACCATCTCACTGGTCCAATCTTTTCTCCGTTTGGTGTTGGCTGGTTGAAGAAGTATATTCTTTCTTATCACTCTGCCATAGCAACCAAGTTTGTGGTGACACCTGACAGCTGGAACTGACATCAACTTATTCTGCTATGTCAGAGGCCTTGCAACAAGGATTATCTGCCACACTTCTCTTAACAAAGAGAAGGGTCCTGTCGTAGGGCCCTTGTTGATCTGGGCAAAGTGACGTGGACTCCTTCCCCTCTCTAGTGAATTGCGCAATCACTCTATTGACTGTAGAAAGCAGGATCCCAAGGTCTTCTGTGATTTTACACTATGTCTACCTTCACAATGACCCACAATATGGCCTCTTTGAAATTCAGACAGTTCCAAGTCTTCTTTTGTACATGGCATGATTAAACAGTCACATATAGAACTTGAAACATAAAAATGTCAATTAATAAAATACATAAACCTTTACAAGTTAGAACAAGAGCACTCAGAGAGCGCAAACCTCCACCAAGGCAACATCAGCGTCCTATCAACAATTAGTGGAAGATGATTTTAAAAATGAGAATACTAAAAATGAACCCATCCACTCACAGAAATTAAGTAAAAAAAAAAAAAAAAACAGAAAAATAATCCAGAATCCTTATCTGGTACTGGACCAATCCCAAAATCTAATCAGTTTGTGCCAGTCACAAAGCCAAACATACCTGAAAGTTTCATCCAAATCCATCCAGCGGTTCTTGAGATATTTTGTCCATGGACAAACAAACAAACACAACTGAAAACAATACCTCTGCCTTTGCTACGGAGGCGGTAATAACATAAAACGATGTTTTATGGGATGTTCATTTACTTCTGTCATGTCTTTTTCCATCACTAATAATTAATTTTTAATAAACCTGCTGGCTATTTGAAATATCAGTGTCTGAAAAGATGCTGATATTCTATATATTGGGTAATCCCGTAAATAATGCGGTTTTTTCAATTGCATGAACTAAAAGTCAGAGTGGGATAGGATAAACTACCTGCATCAACTTACTATAAAAGCAGATAGTAATTTTACCTTGTCCTTATTTTTAGTGCAAGATTTGAAGAGGGCAATTCGATTTCAGCAGTTAGTTTTTCAAAGGCTGGAGCAGTTTGAATAGGAAACGTCCCCCCCACACACACACACACACCTTATTCACTGGACATTGTTCCATCTGATTATCATTTATTCTGCAGTCTTCAAAATCATTTAGACAGAAAAAAAAATGAATTCTGTAGATGAGGTCAGAAAAGTACTGGATGAGTATTTTTCGTCACAGACAAGTGAAATTTGGAAGAGGAGCTTTGCAAGTCTACCAGATAGATGGAAGAGTATTGTAGAAAATGAAAGAAAGTATATTTGAGATTAAAAAAGAACTTGGTTTATCTTAATTTTGAAAAATAAAAGAAATATAAAAGCCACATTGTTTATGGGATGACCCAATGTCATAGCAATGGGATTTGACTGGCATGCAGTGACCAGACTCCTTCCACTGATGATTTCCTGTAGAATGAAATAATGTGATATGGGAGTTCCAGTGCCCATGACAGATGATTCTCATCTGCTATGATCCATGTGTGTCCTTTTATGCTCCAAGTACCTATATGAGTAGATCTTTCAGGGCTAATAATGCAGTATTCAGCGTTTTAGTAAGACATCTATATTAAGTTGGATAAAAAGATTACCTTTTGGTATTTAAACTGTTTCCATTGCTAATAAGTGATATATATGTGTGTGGGGGGGGTGGGGGTGGAAAGGTTGAATTATATTTCATCCTTTACTTTGGCAGGCTCCAAAGGGTGATTTCTAACAAAGATTCTTCATATTTTGCTGGTAGCTTACTGGCATAAGATTTTTGTGAATATGAAAGTATTATATGTATCTGATGTGTTATGAGAATTTATGGAACGGTATCATATAGAAACTCAACAAATTTGTTAAAAACGGAGAAGAGAAGATGTTAAAATTTGAAAGAATTTTAATACATGCATACAATTGTTTCAAACAGTGATATCAACATGTAAATACATGGTAGAATAATTAAAATTAATCTGGTTAAATCAAATTAATTACGTACTCCTCAGTGCAAGAAGTATACAACAAAAAATTATTATTTGAAACATAAAGCTAATGAACTCCAAAAATTAAAATGTATAATCGTACAGTCCGATAAAACAGGAAATCTATACGGTGTAGTTGTAGATCTATACTGTGATCTCCTACACAAAGAAATTACAAAGAAATATAAGATTATAAATAAAAATGTTCTAAAATCTGTTAACATTAAAGCCAAACAAATAATGAGTAAATGTCGAATTGATGATGTAACTGAAGATTATGAACCATATAGGCCTAGAATTAGCCAGAAAGATCACAAACCTAACTTTCATACTGATCCAAAGGTAAGACTCATCTGCCCTGTAAATCTGACATCGGAAAACTAAGCAAATTTATCTTAAATAAATACCTACATTTTTTGAAATCCAAAATAAAACTCAACCTGTAGTCAAAAACACTAGATACAATCAACAATCAACTGGTTCACCAACATACAAGATAAGAAAAAATGTAAATTCATCCAACTTGACATAGACAACTATTACCAATCTATCAACCTTAATAAAGCACTTACTTAATAAAGTACTTATCTTTGCCAAGAATAGGACTAAATTATAAATGAAAGAAATTAAAATCTTACTTGAAGCTAGAAAAACAATAATTTTTCAGGATACACCAGACTGTTTCAATGTACCCATGGGTATACAAGACTCTGCTGAAGTAACCAATTTAGTTGGAATTTACCTTCTACACCTACTTAAAGAAGAATTCTCTGAATTGGAAGGTGGTCTTTACCACGACGATGCACTATTCTTAGTTAGAAATACCTCCAACAAGAAACTTGAACTCTACAAAAAAAAGACTACACAACCAAAGACTATCCACCACTATTGAAAAAGATAGCAACTCTGTGACCTTCCTAGACGTTAACTTTAACCTTAATACTTCCTCTAAAAAATTTGACCTCTAACATAGAAAGAGGAATTAATCTATTATCATCTAATGAAGAAATTTTTAACAAACAGAAAGACTACTATAATCTAGCACTTAAGAAGGCAGGATATAAATATGAAATTAAGTACAATAGTCATCAACACAACATTAGCAATAGATAAATCCTACAACCGCAATAAACATACTAAAAAACATAATCAATATGGGCGCCATAACCAAAACTTTACTAAAAGAAAAAATAATACTAATTTCAGCAATTCACAAATCACTGACTACACTAATAATCTATATATATATATAAAAATGAGAATGTGTGTGTGTGTGTGTGTGTGTGTGTGTGTGTGTGTGTGTGTGTGAATCCCTAAAACTCGAGAACTACACAACCAATTTCATTCAAATTTTACACATGCCTTACTTAGGGTCCTGGTTGTGTTTTAGTCAAAAAATTTTTTTTAACTTCTTGCATAGTTCGAGCCCACAGCAACATAATGAAAGAAGTAGTATACCAAGCAATCATTATTACCCATAATTCCTCTAAATATATATACATCGGTTGTACGAAGAATTCTATAAAATTAAGAATAAATAATCATAGGTCTATCTAAAAAAAATTTGACAACTCAAAAGAAACAATATAGATTACTCAATATCTTGAAAAATCCTATCTTCAGCCCCATCTATAACTCCATCTAAATTATATCCATAAGATATAAAGTCATGTCTGGAAAAAAGTTATAATATAATGAGAATGAATGGTCAATACTAGACATGAAAAAGTTTTTTCATGTAAACACATGTCCAAATTCCTTTTTATTAATCTTAAATAATATCCCCCCCCCCCCATTTTAATTTTAATATCCTTTACAGTGGAGAAGGCTAGCCACTGGATTTAGTTAAAAAGAGACGATGAGTGATGGCTAGAGAAATATTGAGCTTTGTTTTAATAAACAGTTGATCTAGCAAGCGGGCCTCATATCAGTGAGGGGGGCCGGTGCGCATTGATGCCGTCGAGAGGTAGGCCCCGAAACGGCGCGCATTCTCTCCTGATGACCCCATACACTTGCTGGCTTCCGGTATGCAGAGTTCTTGACTGGTAGCACTTGCATGTGCGAGTTGTTTGCAAGACATAATATCTAAACTTCCCAGCCTAGCAGCGGGAAGTTTAGACAGTGTCATGTTGTCACTTGCTGGGGCTGCCTACTGGACCCTAGCAGCGGGAAATTTAGACAGTGTCACGTGACAACTTGCTGGGGCAGCCTGCTGGAGCCTAGCAGCAGGTATAAAAAAGGGGAATTTGACATGACAATCAGTCGGACGCTGACACTCGTTGATGCTGCATCGAAGAGGCCAGGGAATAGAAGAAAGAAGACATGCACCCAACACCAGAGCTGAAGACACCTCCGAAAGGGGGGGGGCGCCACGTCAAAACGGTAGAGGTGTAGGGGCCGAAACCGGACGTGGTTCCTCCTGATGATGTCTTGAGCTAACTGGATCCTATAAAGGAGCTGTTGTGGTTGCAGACCACGAAACATGGTTGAAATTCCTCCCCTTTCTTTCTAATACCTCTATTTTTTTAAATATCTCTATATATTAACCCTTTCTATGAAATTAGATTATTAATCATCAAATACTCTGCACATCAATTTATCTTACACTGTATGGTTATATATTTATTATTTAACCATCCCCTCTTATAATTACATGATCCACTCTATATTGGGCTAACATTTTCTCCTAATCTCCATACACCTCCCTTTCTCTCAATATATTCTTATATCTTCCCTTAGTATATATAATATACCTTTCTTTTTTGTAATTTCATTTGCATATATACTTTCCCCTTACATTTTCCAATTAATATTGTTTAATGTTACTTGCCAATCTACCTGATATTTAATTACATCTTACAGCTGATATATGCAAACACATAATACTTCTTGGTGTCCAACTTGCCTAAAACAATGTGTGCATTTATAGATATCATTTTTATTTGTCATTGTGTGTGCACATGTATTTTATTTATATTTATTATTATTATTACTATTGTGTGCTTATTACCTATATGTTATCACCAATTTGTATTTTTTTAATATAAACGGGTACACATATATGTATGTCCCACACATACAAACACACATATACATACTCTTTTACTCTTTTACTTGTTTCAGTCATTTGACTGTGGCCATGCTGGAGCACCACCTTTAGTCGAAGAAATCGACCCCAGGACTTATTCTTTGTAAGCCTAGTACTTATTCTATCGGTCTCTTTTGCCGAACCGCTAAGTTACGGGGATGTAAACACACTAGCATCGGTTGTCAAGTGATGTTGGGGGACAAACACAGACACACAAACATATACAACACATACATATACATATATATATATATATATATATATATATATATATATATATATATATATATATATACATATATATATATATATATATATATATATATATACGACAGGCTTCTTTCAGTTTCTGTCTACCAAATCCATTCACAGGGCTTTGGTTGGCCCAAAGCTATAGTAGAAGACACTTGCCCAAGGTGCCACGCAGTGGGACTGAACCTGGAACCATGTGGTTGGTAAGTAAGCTGCTTACCACACAGCCACTCCTGCGCCTATATGTATATATATATACACCACTATATAGACATACATATAAATAAATAAATATATATGTATGTATATATATTTGTATATAATAACATCTTTTTATATGTGTGGGTAAATATAATTATATCTGTATTCGCTTGGCCTTTTTCCCCTCTCTTTGCACCAGTATAAGTATACTTATTTTTCTTGTACGGTGTTTTTTCTTTCATATACACCCTCAAATAAAACAACTTGAAAAACAGCTAGAATACATAAATCCATATATACTATTTCGCAGATATGTTCTCTTCAAATGAATCAGTATACAAAAAATTATTTTCCTTTATAAGATTTTTATATATGAATTATTTTCATATATTTCAGTATACTTATGTGCACCCACTACCCCATAAATAAATCAAAACTTTTTCTTATATTGACAATGCACAATAACCTTATATTAGTTAAACACTCATTACTTATATAATATTACTATATACTTCTCTCTCACTTTATGCCAAGCTAGATTCTTAACTCATATCTTTATTTATACACAAACATAGTCAACCTACTAAATATTGATAATTATAATTAAAAAAAATTTTTTAATACCTTGTCCTAGCTTTATTTTCTCCCCTACATTGTTAATTTTTAGTCTTACAAAATCTATTATACCTCTGAACGTTTTTTAAATATTTTAAACCACAGCAAGTATTTACTATCTTAATTTTGTAATATTAACAACTAATTTTCCTATTTTTATTTTTTACTTTATATTTAATACACACAAATGAATATAAGTTGTTGCACTAACAAGATTCCATTATATGTAGCTATTGCAGTATTTCTACTAACTCTTATTCTCATTGCATTCTATCAGCCTACTATATAACTACATTCACTAATTTAATTTCATTCTCACACAAATTTTTTTTACATACACACCATACCTAATATTACATATACCTGTCAAGTCATATCCTAATTCAAACATAACTATGCCTCTCCATTGGGGATCTCTATTAAACTTCTGATGATAAATGACTTATTTGGAGTTTGAATTTCTTATCTACTTACTCTTCTATAGAGGGAACGTCTCTTAAACATTTTTCACTTATACTGTCAAATAACCGTTAACTGCATCAGTTTTAGTTTATTCACAACAAGACTCACATTCTTTAGTATTATCTCAATTTTTCATACAGATAAAATATGTATATCCAAATTTGTTATCTGCTATTTCCTTCATCAAGTCTTCTAAAATAATAATACCAAATCCACTCACAAGGCTTTGGTTGGCCCGAGACTATAGTAGAAGACACTTGCCCAAGGTGCCACGCAGTGGGAATGAACCCGGAACAATGTGGTTCGTAAGCATCCTACGCCTGGATATTTTAAAATAATATTTTCTACAAATATGCTTCTATAGAATTTCGTTAAAAAATACTCATTTTTCTGAATGTTAGGAAACAAATTCTGTGGAGTGCAGCTGTGTAGTTATGGCCATAAATAAACATTTATACATACATACATGCAGGAAGATTAACATTTTTACATATACATTCTGACGTTATAAACATGACACACATGTATATTTATATATACCTACATACACATTCCTATATTTTTAAAAATATAACTCATAGATGTATACTTTTATAATATATTAGTTATAAATATATATGTAACGGCCAACACCAATACAACTAACACCACAACTACAAAGACATCTCCACTCCAACTATCACGACCAATACTAAAAATACTCCTTTCTCAGAAAATGGGCAGGAAGAGGCCCTTTACAATTATGTATAAACATGTCTCAACTGTTTTAATTTACGGAATAGCATTCATTGGGTGTCATGAAGAAATTCTTCTTTTCATACATTTCTTCCTGTCTTTCCATGCGTCAAATTCATAGGACAGCTGATAGCGGTGTATTTTATGACTATGACCTTATCTGTTGATAACCTTTAAAATAAATATCCATCCAGATAAACTGGCAACAATAGTCCCAAACACAGAAAACAAATGCTAGTATCCTTAAAAAAAGTAAAGTTTATTTGTTTGTTTGTACATTGAATGCTGAAATCACTGAATAAGATTGATAATATTTCTGGTTTTTCATGTCATTTGAATTAATTTGACCATTCCACAGATAACTGGGCACTTATTTTCTGAAAACAAAATGGAGGTGGCCAAGTCAGTGGTGTATTGGTTCCTATTTCTAGCTATCTACATACTATCTATTTCACCATAATGCTTTTTACAGAGTGAAAAAATACTTTACTTATCATGCAATCCACCTCCAACTTTTTACTGCTTTTTTATCAGGGGACTTCTGACAATTTTTAACTGTAATATCAAAGGGAACTCATTCAGATCAAGTAAAAGCTTGCCTAAAATTGCCAAATTTATGGCTATGTATCACTAAAATCAAACTAAGAACAAACATGCAGGCACAAATTTACAGTGACAATGTTTCTGCAGAGTTTGCTTGAAATCTAAAACTTAGTGAAGGCAAAATATCCCTTGATACTGAAGGGTTGAATTCCTCAACAGTCTGGAACCATCTGGTTCTGCTACCACACAACCTTGAATTGAAGAAGGGCGCAGTTATCATGCTTCTCAGAAACCTGAATCAGTCATGACTGAACTACAGCCTCACATTACACAATGTAACACATGTTTTGTTTATTTGTATTTTTTAATGTTCATATATGCATTTTTTGCCACTAAATTCAAAAATCACATTCGTTTTGACGTAACATCGATAGTTATTTATTTATTCCTAATTTCATATTTGCTCGTTATATTTGTAATTTTCCTCTACAGCACTTTGTTGGTTCAATCTATTCTAGTATTGTAAGGATAGTTACACAACATTTAGTACTTTTTCATATATTGAAAGGTTTTTAGGAATTATAATATTAGTTAGAACAAAAAGAAACAATAAAACTCTGCACTGTAAATGACTTGATAACTCTTTCTTAAGATGAGAAGTGCTTTGACGATCGAGATTTTCTGGAGTGTATATCTTCGTCTCTTCTGACTAGAGACCATATATAATCTCCCATCATAGCAGTATCCCATCGTCCTTGGTATCTTCTTTCCATAGTTGCGATGTTCTGATGAAATCTCTTACCATGCTCCTCACTGACATCACCCAAGTTTTCAGGGAAAAAAATCTAGGTGAGAGTGCAAAAAATGAACCTTTAAGGACATACGACAACCCATTTTCTTGAAGTTTTCAATAAGCTTTGCTACCAGTTGTTTGTAATTAGGATCCTTGTGATTTCCTAGGAATCCACGAACTACATCACGAAATGCACACTGAGCTTCTTTTTCAACTTTTATCATCACTTTTTCCAGTTTCTTCAACTTCAACATTGCATTTATTTGAGGCCCAATAAATATGCCACCCTTGATCTTAGCCTCAGATAGCTTTGGACACATAAGACAAATTTCTTGAAAAGCTTCTCCTCTAAAATCTAAGGCCCTCACAAACTGTTTTACCAATCTGAGTTTGATATGAAGTGGGTAATAAGATTTTGTTGGAATCTACTAGAGGCTGTTTGAGAACATTTAACATTCCTGGCAGCAGTTCCACTCGTGGGGGCCAATGTACTCTCTTGTAATGATCATCATCAGCTCTGCTGTCCCATAAGCAAAGGAAACATGAATACTTTGTGTATCCCCCTTGCAAGCCAAGCAAGAAGGCAAACATCTTGAAATCACCACAAACATCCCACTTGAACTCGGCATAATTTATTTTGTCGAGAAGTTCTTTGACATTATCGTAATTTTCTTTCTTCTGTATGGAGTGTGCAAGAGGCAAAGATGGATATTTATTTCCATTGTGGAGCAATACTGCTTTGAGACTTCGTGTTGAGCTATCTATGAATGGTCGCCATTCTGCAGAATCATTCTTGAGTCCAATAGCAGTAAACAAACCAATCACATCTTTACAATAACACAGATCATTAATATTTCCATAGTAAATTTTAAATTCGTCATGGCGTTTCCAGTACACAGATGTCTTTAAGTCTTTTCCCAGTAGATTCCATTCCTTCAACCATGATGAAAGAAGTTCAGCTCCTGACTTAGTAAGACCCAGGTCCTTGATTAAATCATCTAGCTCACTCTGATTTGGAAAGTGAGGCCCAGAAGTCGTTCTTGGTACGAAAGCTTCCTCCATTTCTTGGCTGCTGCTTCTTGTTGACTCTTCAGATTAAATATTTTCTGGTGGTAATGGTACTCATAAACTGTCATCATGTGGGACAGGTGCTCTAGATGATGGTATGTCTGGATACTGAAAAGCTTGTCTTCCTTTCACTTTTCTATACTTCGATCATACAAAAGTAACAGTCATCGTGATGGTTCTTTGGTTCTCTCCATACCCTTGGAATGGCAAAAGACATTGACCTTCTTGTACCTCTTAACCATCCTTCTAGAGTAGATTGACAGCTTCCACATATCACATGTGGGGCCCATGGTTTGACCTGGTTACCCATAGGCATTCCGAAATAGAGTCTGTACACTATCCACAATTTGGCACCTTTCACGATCTTATGTAATACCTGCTTTTTACCAATATAATAACCACACACATAGCAAAATGTATCTGGAGAATTTTTACATACTCTAGTAGCCATCCTGAAAGTAGCAGAACTTAGTAATTGGTCTGAAAGAGAAAATTAGATATACATTTAGTAGCAGAACATTATAATAATACCGAATATATAACATTGAAAGTTGACATATTTTTTTTAACTGTTGATGATACACAAAAAATAATTTCATTTTTGGAATCAACAGAAAAAATGGATTGATAAACAATAAAAAAAATACAATAAACAAATTTTTTTTGAAAATTGTTACGTTGTGTTATCAGAGCAAAATTCCTCACTGGATGTGGTAAAGGAGACATCATATTTATACCTAGAATACTAACAGATGTCCTCTTTTATTTCAAACTATTGCAATCCCCAGAGACCATTAACAAGTCCCAGGGTCAAATACTGCAGGTTGTCAGTCTCCATCTAGAAAAGGGCTGTTCTTCACATGGTCAATTGTATGTAGGTTGTTCCAGAGTAAGAAGCCCACAGAAACTCTTCATAAATGCTCCAAAGAAAAAACTTAAAAACATTGTATATACTGAAGTTCTGTAAATGTTTTATAATTTTTGTACAATACACTTCTCTATCACTAATCTATATTTAGATTTTCTAAATAAATTTTTTAAATTATGTTATGCAATATTGACATACCTTTAAACGACTTTTATTGTAAGAAAAATGGGCATTACGATAGATGCTAAAATGTGCCTTATGAATACATTTCAACACTGTATAGACCAGGCCAAAGGTCAGGAAGCCTGCTAGTATATATAAATATCACATGTGATCACATGACCAACAAGGCTACCAGATATTGTTACAAATCGCTGGTCACAATGCATTTTGCATTATTTTAGCTTTCAAATGATGCAACCCTGCTAGCTAGTTGAGCAGGCCAGCATCCCCCACTGATTGAAGGGGGAACTAGAGCAACATGAAATGAAGTGTTTTGCTGAAGAACACAAAGCACTGCCCAATCAGGGAATCAAACCTACAATCTCACAATCATCAGTGCAACAGCTTAACTATTAGGCCATATACCTTCACATACATGTATACATAACTGTGTGTGTGTGTGTGTGTGTGTGTGTAAGTGCGTGTGTGTGTGTGTGTGTGTGTGTGTGTGTGTGTGTGTGTCTGTGTGTGTCTGTGTGTGTGAAGAGCCTGAACAGCCCTTCAGCTGGTCAGATCCTGTCAAAGCATCCAACCCTTGCTAGCATGGAAAACAAACGTTAAATGATGATGATGATGATGATGGGTGATTAAATGCATAGGAGACAGTCACTAAGTAGTGCTTAGCTTTATAATTCTTGTTTGCACATAGTAGATATTTTATACTGGCAGACTCACCTTCTCATCAGTTGTAACTTCTTTTTGTCTGTACTTTATTTTTGCCCTTGTTTCATTACTCTCTCCACCACTTTCTCAGTTATTCACTCCCTCCTCTAGACACTTTCCTTCCCTTCCCTCAAGTTACACTTCACTTCACCTTACTAACATACTCCTCTTCCCACTGTGTTTCTTTGTCCATCCTCTGCAACCTACCTCTGTGCCTTTCACTTCAAGCTTTCTAGTACTTCTCTCTATCCACCTAGTTTTCCAATGCCAATATGTTTTTATAAACTCTTGATGCACTTGCCCTTTGTCTTCTGAAGCAAGTGTAATGAATTTACTAAACAGAAACTCTGCTATCAAGATATCTGTTAGTTGATACTATCTTTGCTTTTATGTTTAAGAGTAATATATTGGTTGCAAATTTTGGTACAAGGCCAACAGTAAATATACTCATCAAGCCTACTTGTGTTTCTTCAGCATTTTTACTTCCATATCCATTCAATGAGGACCATACTATAGCCAACTTTCTACACTTGAGGCACCTCCTGATCTGGTTGAAGGAGTTGAAATTTAAGTTCTCATTTTTCTGAGCACTGTAACGTGAATATCTGTGTGTGTATATATATAAGGGGGTGGGGAGATAATGATGCAAATGACAATGCTTGGGTTTGATATATAAAATATACATACATATATACAGGGTGCAGTGAATATATTGTTGTCTAAGTTATGCAAAAATGAAAATAACACTGACATCTCATTTTTACAGATATATTTACCAAAATTACATAAAAATATCTTGAAATACTAAAGAGTCAATTTATTCAATAAAATCACCATTGGCTTCAACCACAGCCTCCAGACGACTTTGGAATCTCCTGCAATTCTTCTGAATGGCCTCCTTGTTTAAGCTGGTGAATGCTGCCATAATCCTTGCCTTCAGTTCATCTTTGGTGTTACAAGGAGTTTTGTTGGTCTCGCTCAACTGTGCCCCCATTCATAATAATCAAGGGGTTGTAGTATGGGGAATTAGATGGCCAGATGTTAGAGGTGATGTGGTCACAGAAATTGTCTGACAGCCATGACTGGGTTCTCCTGCTTGTGTGGCATGATGCAGTCCTGTTGCCAGACATAGGGTCTTCCAGCAGCCACCCCCTTGACCCAGGGCAGCACTACCTCCTCCAGGCACTTGATGTAGGCCTCTGTGTTGAGTCTGAGGCCATGTGGGAAGGTAAATGGAGGCATAACGTCACCATCACACCAAACACCATGATGTTGACAGGATGTTTGATTTTTATCACTCTCGGTCCATGTTTTGGGAACGTGGCAAGCCAACGGTTGTTCTGTGTGTTCATCATCTGATCCTGGCAGAAATGTTTCTCGTCTGAGAAAATCCAAAGCATGTTCAGTTGGAGGGGATGCTTGAGTTTGTTCAAAAGCTTCACAGTGTGGTTTTTCCTCTGGCCTTTGATGGCTTGGGATAAAAATTGGCCCTCTCTCATTTTGTATGAGGAATACTGAGTGTCTTCATGGCAATGAACCTGATTGACTTATAGGTTTGTTGTCAATCATGGCCTGGACCTCACCAACAAATTCAGGAGTTCTTTTCTTATCAAAACAATCAGAGTGAGTTTTCTGAGCTGCCATACCTTTGTAATCACCATTAGACTCATCCAACTCTTTCTGAATCTTCTGCACTGTCCTCAGATTGACATCCAAACACTCTGAAATGTTCGTATTGGAGCTTCCAGTATGAATTTCAAGTAGTACAGCATGTCATTTCCAAATTTCTGACTGAATGAATTGTGTCATGGTGCTGTTTTTCTCACAGACAGTGCCCAACTGACCCTACTATACTGTGTAGTCAACAAAATTAAAAACAAACAATGCAAATAAGCAAAATTAAAAATATAAAACAGTGACAATTTACCCATCGCACCTTGTATATGTAAATATATACAGAGACATATATAGAGAGAAACAGAAACTGAAAATATTCAAAAGATGAACATTCAAATATAAGTATATAAATGTTTATATATTTACAGAACAGATTTACATGCAGTACAAAAAATACAGAAAACTAAGGGGAAAGGACATGGTATTTCAGAATTATGTATTGTTGGCGGATCTATTTTAAAACGGGGGCCACATTTTTCATTAATGTTTTACGTAGTGTTTTTGGTACGGAAAGACTTTCAAACTTCGTATACTTATCTATTTTGTGTTATAGAACAGAAAAATATTTTTGTATTCGAATTTATTTCATGTAAAAAATTGTCTTATTTCGATAATTTCAACCAATCACTGACAAGTATTCAGTTGTTTACATTTACTCCTTTGGCTGATTAAGCGATGTAAAGCGTATTTAATCTCCATACCTTCGTTTTATTTGCTTTTTTCATTTTAAATTTGCTTTAACCCTAACCCTAACCCTAACCCTAACCCTAGGGTTAAGGTTAGGGTTAGGGTTAGGGTTAATTGTTTCAGAATCGTTTGTTTATGTAGTCGGCACTTAATGTATATCGGCTGAATGGACGTCAGTGATTGGTTGAAATTACAGAAATACGACAACTTTAACATGGAATAACTTATGGATTTCTTTTTTTTTTAAGAAGACTAAGAGAAAAAGATATTTTATATGACACATTCTACCAGTGTTCCAAGTTTCAAAGTGTTTCGTTAATGAAAAATGTGGCCCCCGTTTTAAAAAAGATCCTTGTTGGCAAACTGAGTGTGCAAAAAGTCAAGGATATGCAACCAGCAGTGGATGCATATAAATGTTACTGTAAATCTGGCCTCTGTCCTCAGGGTGGAGAGATTGCCAATCTCTTTACTTCATGGACTTAGTCCTCAATAGAGATTTCAGAGTGTAAGGTTTAAATCATTTGAGCACTACTATGTGTTTTCTATATTGAGCATTTCTGGGTCTCACCTGTTTGACTATAAATGCACACACAAACACACACATGCATATGTATATGTATATATATATATATATATATATATATATATATATGCATAGATACAGCTATACATATATTTATACATGTATATATGCATGCATGCATGCGTACGTACATATATACATACACACACACATACATACATACATACATACATACATGCATACATACATACATAGAACATGGTGCTATCAACATCAGATGTACATATATAGGGAACCATATAAAATTTCTTCTTGAACATTTTCTTGTACGCTGGTTCCTCCAGTCTAAATCAGTAACAGTTTATTTTTCCAGTTATAAGAGAAACACATTTTACTTACAAGTCTAATGTCATTCAGACCAGGTTTTCAAAATAGAACTTATACCATTCTGCTGACATGTTCATGGCTGAAACTAATAATACCACCAATGGAAACAACACTGCAGCACCAGTATGCTATTTAAGAAGATATAAGTATTCTTCTCATTTTACTTGGATTCTACATCTAAACCAAAATTTACTTCAGTGCTATGAAAATCCCACGATGACCCTTTATTGGATATATGAAACAGTTAAAAAAATACTGGGCTGAAGCTCACCCCAACTTAAGCACCTTCACAGCAAAACAGTTTTGGTAACAAGCATCTTTCTTTAAAAAATAGCTAAATGGCTTGCTTTCATGATGTAAATCAATCTTCTTAAAACACTGAGAACTGGCCAAAATCTGCCAGAAGATAGATCATAAATAATATAGAAAAACTGTTATTAAATTGTGTCTCTACAAATAAGCTGAGTCAACAGAGACAGCTGTGGAATATATTCGATTTAGAAACATTTTGAAGCCATAGTTTGTAGAAAGCTTTTCTACTTTTTTGAAACTATCGTTAAGCAACAGATTCTTCTCAACAAGATTAGGAAAAAATCAAACAGCTCTAATGCTGAAAATTATCAACAATGTTGCTGGAGAACACATGGAATCATGTGATGTTAATTACTTGAATATTAATATCTTCATATACACAGCTGCTATCACTTTGAAGAACACCAAGAAAAAATCTACAGTTTACATGATAATGAAATTAATAAATGTAATCAACCTAGATGGAAAACAAATCTTGAAAAAAGCATCAACAATCTGTGCCATCATATTGGATGGTTAGCCACAGTAGTAAAAAGTAAGAGGAATAATAAGTTTACACCTCACCAATTACATCTTATGAATAAATTAACAAAATTCTATGGTGATTCTTCACACCAAGCTCTTGAAAGAAAGTCAATTACTCTAAAACATGAATTCAGGACTCTGAGTGAAAAATTTTGCTACCATAGGTAAATTTTTGAATGAGCCTGTACAATAAGAAAGCTCTATATTAAGAAGATCTTGAATCACTGGTTGAGAATCTGGAATGTGGGGATGTAAGGACAACTTTTGATAACCAAAGCTGTACTGTTTGAAGTAATAAAAAAAACAATGCAGGAGCCTTACAACAGTATGGCTTGATTATAGGTAGATATTCTAGTCTATTCCCCACACATGGCTGCTGAAGTGTCTACATTTGGCAAAGTGTTTGCTAATTGAGTTACTGCAATTGAAAGGCTCACAAAGACTGAGTTAATAATTCTCATTCTTACAACTGAAAGTGGAATGATCATCTTCAAACAGTGGTGAGCATGGTTCTGTTAATCCATTAACAGCTAATTAGCGAAGCTAACTTTTTGTTTAGTGGATTAGCATTTTCACTTACTTTGGAAACCGTTAGCAGACCAATTAGCTTCTGCTAAATTTAGTTCTACTAACTAATTCACATGTTTGTTCCTGTCTGTTGTGGGTGTGTCTCAAAGAGTCCATCAGGCACACTATTGGCTGATTATGTGTACACATGACAAGACATGATTGGTCGATGCAGCAGCAGCTAGCTGAGCAGCATTGTGTAATTCTGAAGTTTTGAGTTGTGTTCACTTACAAAATTGTCACATCTCAAACAGTCTTAGAGTGTCAGCGGCAGCAGTGTACGTTATTGGCTTATCAAAGTGTCAATTGTTGTTATGGAAAGTGAATATGTTTTGTTCAATCTGAGGATGAAGAGCCTGTTGAGGAGTCTGCAATGGCTGTGGGGTGAGGTAGAGATGAGAGCCAGGAGTCTCAGAACCCATGGCCCCACATAGAGGACTACTTTGTCCTTACGTCAAGGGATATGAGGAATGCTAAAATCCTGTACTTCTGGTATGTTATGTGCTAGCCCAAGAAGACCACCATCAAGGGACAAACAGTGAGCCCTCTACAACTTGAAGTCACATGCCAAGAGGAAATGCCCTGTGCATGCCATCCAATTTGAGGAGAGGATCAAGGTTGGTTCTTCCTGTGAGAAACACAGACAATCTTCTGGTAGCAGTGCCAGTAGCCAGTTGTCACAGCCATGTGCAAAGAAAGCACACCAGCCCAACATTGGCAAGGTGTTTGCCCAAACTGCTGATACTGGTATCCATCAGTCTATGGTAGACAGAAGAGTTGTAGACCTGTTTGTTGACAACATGCTACCGCTGCATGTAGTGGAGTCCCTCACCTTGGTTGACCTGATCAAGATGTTGAACCCCAGCAGGATGTTGATGTCTCATCGCACTCTGGACAAGATGATCTTGGCCAGCTATAAAGAGCTGGAGGAGTATCTTACAAGGCATTTAAATTTAAATTATACAAGATTATTAAATTTTTAGTATGGCAAATAATTATTTTCTTAATTAATGTAATAAAATGTATAATAGCTAATTGAAATAAATGTCAAAATATATAATTTACGGTGTGTGTATATATATATATATATATATATATATATATATATATAAGTGTATTTCTTCTATCTTAATGAATAAAAATTCTTCTGATAGAATAAATGGGTTAATAGAAAACAATGTAGCAAAGAACACAAAATAACTGTGGTTTAGTTCCTGTTTTTAAGGCAGGAACTCCTTGAAATTTTGGGTATTTGAGTATATTTAAGAATTTAAGGAATGGAGAAAACGCATGTTATAATTGCATACTTTATTCCAGGAATAAAGTATGCAATTATAACATGCGTTTTCTCCAATCCTTAAATTCTTAAATATATATATATATATATATATATTCCACTGATGAATAAGTCTGCACAGCCAAAACAGCAGTCATTAATGAAATAACGAATAAATGAACCTTAATTTCTGAACTTATCAAATTCCAGCCATTCTCATCTTGGTTATTCATCCCAATGTGTCACTATTTTCATAAGTTTAATAACAAGTATTTAAATTATAAGCAATATTTCCATGAATTTAGAACAGCCTAGTAACAAACATGAACCTACAATCTGTGTAATTTCTATATACAAAATACGGTTATAACATACTGCGATCAAATGTTCTACCTCCTTCCTAACTGCAAAAAATTGTACAAACCATGTGCTTACAAAAGCCATTACAGCTTGCATGGAGATGCAGATGAGAGGGTAGTTGTTTTTTTTTTAGTAGACCTTATTCATACTCTGCATCAGTTTATATATAGTGACAGTGAATTGTTTCCTTGTTGGTTCCAAATTGCTGCTAGCCACTTTGATTATTTTATAATTTTTTACATTGCCATTTTGTGAAATCAATCACTGATTCCAATGGCATTCTCCATAATATTGACAGAGTGAGTTGGCTTCTAACCAGATGTGATGGAGTGAGCATTACTGATGAGTATTAATTTCCTATACGAAATTAGCATGCTAATCTAATGCATCTCACTCAGAGTGGGGAGGGTTTTCTCCCCCATCACTACAAAGAGACCATGTGTTTTTGTTGCTAAGGAGTCTACAATTCCTGTTTCTAGCAATTCTGGTGCTCACTGCACCCTTGTCACTCTTAGTGACAGTGAATTATTTCCTTCTTGGTTTTAAATTGCTGCTAGCCACCTTGATTATTATTATTATTATTATTATTATTATATATAATAATAATAATAATAATAATAATAATAATAATAATAATCAAGGTGGCTAGCAGCAATTTAAAATTTTTAATTATAGATTGCTTAAGGATATTCCTTGGGTGGTGACCACCATGGACTGTTGGTTGGCCCACAACAGTTCCTACCTAGGGATGACAGCATACTGGCTGGATCCCAAGACACATATGAGACAACACACCACCCTGGTCTGCTCTCAGCTCAGAGGACATCACACCTTTGATGTTCTTACCCAGGCCACGGTGGACACCCATTACAAGTTTCATTTGCAAGACAAGGTGACCAGGACCACAATGAACAATGACAGAAATTTTGTTAAGGCATTTATGCAGTATGGTACAGAAGTTGAACTCTTTCCAGATATTCCTGAGGCTGCTGCCAATCCAGATGTAGAGTGTGTCGAGGATGTAGACCTGGACATGGATCCCAAGGCTGGGGATGTGGACGAAGTTAAGTCCATCTTTGTTGGTACCATCCTTCATGAGTCCAGTGATCTGGGCCTAAACCTTCCAGTGCACATGAAGTGCACAGCCCATACCTTCAACTTGGTACCCAGCATGAATGCCAACAAGGCTCTTGACAGCGCTTCATTCAAGTTGGCCTACAGGAAGGCCATGTCCAAGGCACAGTGGCTGTGGAATGTGCAGAGCCGCAGCACAGTGATGGCAGACAGCATTCTGGGCACATTGAAGAGGGAGCTGTTGGTCCCCAACAGAACCAGATGGAATTCTACCTTGTCCTCAATAACCTATTGGAGAAGAATAGGGGAGCTGTTGACAGGGTAATGACACAGCTGAAGCTGTAGACCTTCACTGATTCTGATGTCGGCTTCCTGAAAGAGTATGTCCAGGTGATGTCTAATGTTGCCAAGGCCTTGGACAATATCCAGAGAGAGGACCAAGTCTGTCTCAGGAACCTTCTACCAACTGTAGTGGTTATTGCCATGAAGTTGAAGGAGGCCAAGTTCAAATATCTCCTGTATTGCAGTCCTCTGGTAGATGCAATACTGGCAAGCATCACAAAAATGTTTGGGCTCCTCCTAGAATACCTGGAGTACCAGCTGGTTGCTGCCTTCCACCCTAAGTTTCGTCTGTTCTGGCTAGAGCAGTATAATAACAGCCAGGTTAGCAGAGTAATGAATGCCATGGAGACCATTATAGAGACAGCTATAATGGAGACCAATGAGGAAGGCAGCAGTACCACCAGCAATGAAGATGAGGAAGATGATTTCTTCAGCAACATCACTCAGTTCCAGGTGAGCAGGAACCACAGGTCACTGAAATCCAAGGCGCAAAGCTTAGTGAAGACCTGGTTGGAGGCCATTTCGAAGGAGGTCCTGAATGAAGTTGCCTTTTTGGGTAAGCAGGTCTTGATTGAGCTGTTTACCAAGTATAAAACTGCCATCCCATTCAGTGTTACAGTTGAGCACCTATACTCTATGGGCAAAGCTATTTTGAGGGCCAAGAGAGTCACTCTTTCAGATGGTAACTTTGAGAGGCTGATGTTTATGAAGGGCAATCAGCATCACATCAAGGCGATGGAGAAGGCCCAGCCAGAGTAATACACCTTGATCATCATCTGCTCTTGGCATGATACCTATGCAATACTATACCTTGATACATTTAGTTCTATTTGTACAGTAAATAAAGTGTATGTTGACTGAAAAACTAATGTTTAATTTCATTTGTTCATTTAATTATTTGTGTACACTTTGATCATTATCTGATCTTGGCATGCTATACCTTTTTGAAAAGCTCTATGTCTAAACTGCAACATGAAAATTTCAGCACTCTAAGTCTGTTTTTAAGGGTTTTAGAGCCAAAAAACCAAACCGAAACTAAATTTATATGATAAAAGTTAGTGGTTATTAGTTAGCTTTAGCTTCCACTAATTTTTTTACCTGTTTAGCAGTTTAGAATTTGCATAGCTAACTTTTTTATTTAGCAAACTAATGGTTAGCGAAACTTTTTGGTTAGCTGTGCCCTCCACTGTCTCCAATGTTATAAATATTTCAAAGGGAATATACTAAGTAGATAGTGTTTCTCTAATTCTGTTCATTTTGATATTAAGGCCATTATCATTCCTGCTACAAGAATCAAATCTGCAACTGCTAGAGATATTAATGTAACCCATAAATCTATGCTAAATATGTTAACAATGCCAAAAAACAGCTAGAATTAATAACAACACTTTCAGCTGACATAAGAATGGAATTTAGTCAAAAGAAATGTTCATATTTGAATGTTGAACATGAAAAATTAGTCCCCCACATCCCAAACTTGTGCATCAGTGGTCTCCATATCTCTCCTGTCCCAATCTAAAGTAATATAGTAAATAAAGGGTCAAATTCCATGCTTGGTATCATTTATCTGCTGTAAATTCTACCTCTACTGGCCTCTACTGGCCTCTGCTGGGGGAGGCTCTAGGATTTATGACTTCTTTAGAGAATATTAATGCCTTTAACTTATACCAGTATCCACCCCTCTAGATTGATAGGTTGAGGAGACACTGACCTTAAATTTCTTAAATGTTGGTATTTCTAATTAGAAATTTCAGTTGTTGATGATCTGTTAATTAATTAACAAATCAATGCTCACTTGTTTATTTAGTGGTCTGATGAATTGGGATTTATGTAATATTTTAGGCAATCTAATTTTATGATGCTTATGTCACAATAAAGACTCCTAATGAAACAAGTGTAGCAATACTAGATAACCCAGATTTAAACACTATCCATTCTCCAATTAAGTAATCAACATACACAAACACAAATAAAAATACTCAAGTACATGTCCACAACGTTTGCACATTGTTAGCACTCAGCATTCACATACATACAGTGTTTACATAAGTACATACACACACACACACACACACACACACACACACACACACACACACACACACACACACACACACACACACACACACACACATACACACACATATTTTGAAGTAAAACGCTCAGTGCCTAAATAATCTGTATGCCTCTTTAGAAAAGGTAAAATAGAACATCACATGAAAAACTCCCATAAAATTACAGAAATTCATGCTAGATATTGTCACCTTGCTAACAGGTTTATTTTATATATGAAAATACATTTTGCATTTTTTTTTTTTCTTTTGTGGAAAACCAGAGTTGAAAAGTGATGGTAATTGGAGGTGATAATTTCCGTTCTTCACTTTGATGAAAACTAGCAGGCATACTAGGAGTTGCCTGGGTGTGTTAGATCGAAAAGGCTCTGAAACTAATAAAGCGATTAACACCTCACTCCCTTAAGCACCTTTCACACTTTATGGCAAGACTAACACCTAAGTAACTCTTTAAGGGAACCACATGTGTAATCAAGTGAAAAAATAAAGCAACAAAAATTATAACAGCAATAGCGTAGGACTGAAATATGGTGCCAGTATGGTAAGTCTACAAAACTTCTTTATAAACAACATTTTTAGTTTTTCCTTGGGGGATGAAGGCATGTAAACTGTTCCTACAACCCACTCTTGAGTAGCCAACATACAGTTGACCGTCTGAAAAGCATGGTTTGGCTAAGTAAAGTCCAACGACTGACAGTGACTGCCCCTGGGACTTATTAATGGACATGGCATAACTGAGTCTGATCAGAAACTGCACTCTGCGGAATGTGAACGGTAAGTCAGCAGCAAAAGGCACAAGGGGAATTCGCTGTATGAAGACGTCTTGACTTTTACCACAGACAGTCATAATCATTGCTTCAATGACATTGGGAAGTAATTTTGTGGTAATAAGGTATATACCATTGCACAACCTTGGTGGATTTAAATTCCTTATCAGCATAACAGGGCTACCTACTTTAAGAGTAAGAATATGTGGAGGTACACCTGAAGGTTCCAAGGAATTCAAAAATTAGCTTCTCTATGTCATTTGGATTTATTTTCTGACTTAACCACAGAAGTGTGTGTATGTGAGGCATGCCCCTCTTTTACCACTCAACAGTGAACATGAAGCTTTTAACATGGCCAAATATTTGAGCATTGCTGAGGAGGTCCTGGAATTTAAGTAGTTTAAGTCTAAAAACTCTCGCAATATCATTAGGCCTATCATGGGCTTGTTGACCAGGCAGAAGATTCGCTTGTATTTCATTCCACCTGGCATTACAAATGAAGGTAATAAAAAGGTCGGGCCCACCGTAGTGCCGAATGTAAATCATGGCGTCTTGCGTACATTCATGAATATATAGAGGACTACCAGTAAAGGAAGACGGAAGTATGCACAATTGACCTATCCTTCCAGGGGCAACATTGTTATTGATGCTATCTCTGAGATGGATGTACTTTTCAGCCTGTAGCTTAGCCTGATTGAATCGTATGTATTGTAAGCGCTGAGACTCAATCTTAACAGCATTGTCTACGGCATGTTGTTGAAAGAGGTCGCAAGAAAGGTGTAGGTGATTCAAACTGCTGTCTCTAACCATGTACCAATAGGTATAGTAAGCCATACACATAACTGATTTACTGCCAATAGAACCTTCCTCTGATAGGTTTTATTGGAGAATGTTTAAGTGAAAACCGTCTTCTCCATGAGTATGAAGTAAGGGATACTGAAGTGTGTCGTAGAACCTATGGGTTTTGTAAATTTGTTGGAGCACATTGTCTCAGCGGTGCAAGACTATGTCCCTATTTTGGTGTTGTTCATCTCGAATAAGCACCACAACCTCATTACATGAGGGCTCATTATAGCGGTGAGCGTGTTGCCAAGAAGGCCTATGGTCCGCATTGATAACTAAAGTGAACTCTGGAGAGTCAGCTATTTCTAAGGCATACTTAAAACTGCGAACAAAGCTGTTTTGTTTCGTGAATCAATTCATGGAGCTGACATATTAAGGCTAGGTCAGTACCAGGTAAGAAGGACTGGTTTGTGTAGTCGCCAATGAAGTAAAGTTGTAGAAACTGAGGCGAGGCAGTATCAATTGGCTGAAGAGAACCAAGCCTGTGATATATTTGCCCCTGAACTTTAAAGGATGGCATGAATTGTCCTTCTCTAATGATATTAGCCCTGAATGAAGTCATTTGGAAGGCACAGTTATAGGCACAAATGCGCTTAAGAAATTTAGTAGAGAAAGGCGAAGCCCCAGTCAAAAGGTCAACCAAAAGATGGGGGGTATCTTCTAATGGAGGTATTTTAATCTTACCATTTGAGCAACACATGCCTGGGGTTTCCCTGGGCCACTTTTTGGCCTGACAAAAATTGCAGATCCTACTCATTGTGCCAATTGTAATGTCCAATCTGCTGCTGTAGTCACAACTGGGATCGTAAGTGAAAGCTTTTAATGGCTTGAGGGCCATTGAAGTCCTAGCCTGTCAGCTGTAAATGTTATTCCTCCGCTGTTTACCCGAACATTTTCCGAAATCAATTTATACTTAAAACCTCCCCAGACACATAAGCAACATGCGTGTGAAGTTTATATTTACTTGTTTAAGCATTGTACTGGATAAAGTGAGGAAATAGCTAAAATAGTTCAAATACTAAGAAATAAGCACACTCAATTTCATTTTTGCCAAATAATTTACGAAGGAAGGAATGAGTTATTTCCTTTGGAAGCTTAAAAATAATTACACCCACCATTCAACCGCACCCAAATGTTATTCCTCCGCTGTTTAACCGAACATTTTTCAAAATCAATTTATACTTAAAACCTCCCCAGACACATAAGCAATGTGTGTGTGAAGTTTAAGAAAAATCGGTCAAGCGGTTTTGGCACAAAACGAGGACATACCGATACACACACACACACATTTTCAGTTTTAATATGTAAGTGGGGTTTTTAAATTACTATGATAGCCAAAAAAACAACATTAGTACAAAACTATATAATATCAGAATGAAGGCAGAAATTAGATAAAAGAAGTGTGCTGTATATAAGGCTTATATATATATATATATATATATATATATATATATATATATATATATATATATATATATATATATATATATATATATATATATATGTATATATATATATATATATATACACACACACACACATACATTATGTGGAAAATTTGAAAAGTCTATGACCATATTTGGAACATAAGTGATGTATGTTCCCAGCATGAATGAAATCAGATGAAAAATATTGATTTTAAGGGGGATCAAGAAAAAGGCCTGTACACACACACACACATCTTCTGTTTTATTATATACTAGCAGTATAACCCGACCTTGTCCGGGTGTGACTTATTATGCCATCTACGATAAGTCTTCCTCGCTGAAAATCAACTAAAAAAGAAAGCCTTACAACGAAAAAACCCTTATGATGTAAATATGTTCATAATTCAAAAGACGATGAAATTAATAGGGAAAGTCTGAAGGCTGTTTTGCGTAAAATTATTAAGCATACGTAAATTTCATCCGTGTAATTGGCTATAGAAATGTTTGTGCAAAACAACTTTTTGCGCTGCCCTGATTATACATAGCAGGGTAATCCCTTTTAGCAGGAGCTAGGACGGCAATTTCTGATGAAGCAATTGCTGGCGATCTGTTGCTACACAGTTTTGCCAGAATTCTATCAGATTGGGCAAAAGATGTTGATGCACCATTTTGCATTATGTTCAAAATAGCTTCTGGAATGTGGTGCATTACTGCAGTCTGTTGCTGTCATTTTAAACCGGTTGCTGTCTTTCTCCAGCAAACTCTCTTCTTTGGAGGCATAATCTATGTATATATTAAACAGAACAACAACAGTTATAATAGATGGCAGTGTCGGTACTTTTCACATATCTGTAATTTTTCTGATTAACACCCGCACGATTACCCAACCCTAATCCTAACACTAACACTAACCCTAAACCCTAACCCTAATCCTAACCCTGACCCTAAAAACCGTAACCGTAACATTAATCCTAAACCCTAACCCTGACCCTAAAACCCTAACCCTAACACCCTAGTGAAAATCTTGGTAAATTTACAAAACATTGACGAACATAAGTTATATTTTACTGAATGATTGTGTACTTGCACGTGTATGCTTTTGGGAGAGCGAGAGAGGAAGAGGTAGAGAGGGGGAGAGAAAGGAATAGGGGTAGTTAAAAGTTTTCTTATGACTGCTTCTCTTCACTGCCTATTACTTCATTAGAAATCTAAGGATGCAGATAAGCACATAATAGAGAAAAATGAAACAAATACGGGCGACTTGCTCCGACACACCACCGAGTGGGGAACACTTCTCAAAAATAACCTGCAGTTGTTTCCTTCAAAATTCCTACATGCTTGAAATGTACATACATCAAGGTACATTTGTACACAATTTCACGAAAAAATATTCATTTTCCTGGAAGTCAAGAGGAATTTAAGTGGAATTTCCGAATATTGTACCCCACCCCCTTCCAAAACACTTTCACCGAAAAGTTTTGTATATTTGGAATCTACATAATAAATAATATGTGCATAGGAAATTTCATAAAAAAATATTCATTTTAATGAAAGCTATGACCTTCCAAAGTTGGTGGGTACAACTCTGTAGTTATGCCATCAATGTTTTGTAAATATACCACGATGTGAATGATTATGTTTACTTGCACGTATATACGTTTGAGAGAGCGAGAGAGGAAAAGGGGGAGAAATGAATAGAGATTGAGAGCAATGTGTATGTTGTTGTCACAGGTCATGTATGTTGTTGTCACGGGTCATGTATGTGTGGTTGTGTGTGTTTTTACGTATCTATGTTATGAAAAATAGGTGAAGAATACTGAGATGAAAGTTTAATCTATGACGTTGTATGTATCACTTTCTCTCTCTCTCCCTCTCCTTCTTTTACTCTTACTCTCTATATTTTTATGTTGAGCGCGTGTGTAAGAATGGCGTTCCAGGTAGAAGGGATGAAATATAAAAGTTGCTAGAAACAACAGCCAAATGTCCCTTAAATCACACAAAGTAAACGGAATTTAAAAAATCTAATTATTGCACTGGAAAGTTCAGATCGAGAAAATTCCATTGATGTAAAAATTTTTACGAAAAAGTGGAAAATGTGGATTTCTATAAACTTTTAAAAAGGCTTCACACAGACACACAATTTCAGCTTTATATATTAAGATATATATATATATATATATATATATATATATATATATATATATATATATATATATATAAATGTGTATGTGTGTAAGGTTTATACAATGAGCACATATGTGAATATTGAGCAAGTAATAGTTGGCATAAGCTCGTAAATTTGAAAAGGAGGGAAGTCAATTGAATGAATTATTACTTAACCATTACTTGTTTTAATGAATCTTGGTGGAATGACAGGTGAACCTTGAAAAAATTTGAATTTAGAATGTAGAATGATGACCCCCACCCCCCACTCACTGCTCTGATATATTAATAATGATGACAAAAATTATAATTATAATAATAATAAAGACAACCATCTCTTTCTTTCTAAGTACATATGCATGCTGTGGCTGCTATTGTTGTTATTTAGGTACCTCTCTCTCTCTCAGACCCCTTCAACTTTCACTTGTCCACTAATCAGAAAACACTACGTAAATCACTCCTAGAACTGTAAGCCATTTTAGTTTCAAACACTGCTATATATTTATATATTTGCTGTTTCCATTTCCATCTTTCTTTTCTTTTTATTTATATTGTCCCTCTGATCTATAAAGTTTCCAGTTTTTCTATTTTTGCTTGTTCCTCATCATCTCCTAAGAACTATTCCTGCTCTTTCTCCTGTTATAAAAGATGCCATGCAGATTTTATTTCCCCCACCTATCTCTTTTTAAGCACACGTGCATGTTGCCATTGTTGCTATTTAGGTACTCTCTCTCTCTCTCTCTCTCTCTCTCTCTCTCTCTCTCTCTCTCTCTCTCTCTCTCTCTCTCTCTGCAACCAGAGAGCAATACAAATCACTCTTAAAACTGTAGCTGTTTTTTAAACACTGCTATATGTATATGTATATATATATATATATATATATATATATATTCCCTGTTTCCATCTCCATTTTTCTTTCCTCTATATTAAACTAGCAGAGGCATCTGGCATTGCTCATGAATGAAATTGTTCTTTATATATTGGGAAAAAAAAAGCAAAATATGTTGTATAGAAATTTGTTATTCTAAATTCATCTTATTTTTCAATCAGGATACAATTTATTTTTCAGTTGGGAAATGAACTCTGAATTCATAATACAAATAATAATAATAATAAATGAAAATACAAAATTTACTACTTTTATGAAGGGAGATAAATTCTATCATATATGTTGAAGGAAATTACATAAGAGTTTTTGGGTAAACAACATTCTTTGTTTTCTGGTTTGGAGCATAGACAAACAGGTCTTGCAAACTACCAACCCTGGAGCAACCAACTTAAAGTTGACCATATGAAAAGCAAGACTCAGTTAAATGCAAGCAAGTAGATTTCAAAGTCTGACCTTTAGTTTTATTAATAGACATTGCAAAGCAAAGTCACACTGGGAATTGTGTTCATTTGAACTCAAATCACATGTCTGTTAGTTTGATTGAAATTCTTGGAATGAAATCCTTTTCCCCAGTGGCACATCCAGTGATGATGGTAGCTTCTGTCACATTATGTGATAATGTCTTCACAATCAACCTTGTCCCATTGCATAATTTAGGAGGATCTAAATTTCTTAGAAGCATTATTAAGACTCCTGCCTTCAGAAAAGTTTATGTGGGGGGGGGGGGGGGTCCAGGTGCCTCAAGAGAATTAAGGAACTCTGTTGAGTAATGGACAGCTTGATTTTTATCAAGGACTGAATCAACTGATTTGAACTCCTTAATGACTGTTGGAATCTTATTCATTAATTCATGGTTAATCATTGCTATTGTCTCATTTTTTGGAGCAAGAAACGCCCTTTCATGCAACCATTTATGTGAATTATAATCATTACTTAAGTCTAGAAATACCCTGTTATTCAATTCAGCTGGGGAATTCACCATGATAGCAATATGAGCCAAATCTATATCACCATTCCCATCAAATGGTACTTTCCCCGTTTCTTAATTGCAGGAGCTATGTTGAAAACTGTTTTGCATACTGGTTCCCATGTAATAAAGCTCACATGTTAGTATTGAAGGAGAATTTCTGTACTTTATTCCATGGGTGTGAAGACTTAATGCATGCTTTTATTTCATCAGATTTTTTTGTCTCGGGATGACTGATGATGTCTGTCTGAAGTCTCTTGATAAAACTAATGTAACTCCTCCCATAGATTTATTTTTGCCTCTGATGTCCTCTAAGGTCTTATCAAGAGCTTCCATTGCACTTGTATGTGACATGCTGAACCTGAACCTTTGCTAATGTTACAAATTGAACTATCATTTGTGACCAGGTTTAGCAGTAATTTAAAGCAGAATGAGCTGTTCGTCCTCCTGGGAGAAGGGTAGCAGCAATGCCACATGATGCTACAGCAACTGCAATTCTTTTTTGTTGCCTTAGCTTTACCTGTGCCACCAGGAGCATTAAGAAAGAAAATTCCTCTCCTTTTTCCTCTGACTGACGAAATAATTTTATCATATGCAGTGTTGTTCTGGAAGAAGTTTAGGTTCATGTTCATTCACAAATGCAGCCAGCTCTGTGATGTCATAATTTGTCTCCCTTGCTATGTCTCTTGAAGTTAAATCACTAATTTAATGGTTTATTTTTGGCAGTCCAGAGCCAGACTCTTTCAAATTTTTGCCTCCCATGGCCAAAACTTGATCCTCATTTTCAATCAATGCTTGGTTAAAAATTGTTTCAGAGAATTGAATATTGATATCTGGGTTTGCCTGTTGAACTGCATACTTTAAGCCCTCAGTCATGCTTCATCTAAACCTGTAGGGGACTGCCAAGTTGACACATGTTTAATATAATTGCAAAAGGTTACAGAGTTTCCTTAGCGAATCTGATACTGATGCTTCAGTCAATGCAAGGTCCTAATGCTCATCATTTACTAATAAACCTTGTTGATAGCATGCTTCCCTATAAGTTTCACACACGTGACCATTTACCCACCTCAAATCTTGGAATGATTTGAGACCACGTATTTCATGCAAAAGGAGCTATAAGTGTTAGCATTCTGCTAGACTTGTGGGGGACACTGTAAATTCTTGCAAGAGTGTCAGCCCCACGTTTCCTCTTGCATCATTTATTGTTCCTCCACATGTAATACTTGGGTAATTGTGGGTAATGGAGTTTTCTTGCACCTTCATCTATTTGACACAACTTTAAAAAGGCAATAATGGTAGTTTCTTTCAGACAAAGTGCTTGCTGCAAGGCTGTTTGTTTTGTAAAGATAACCTTGTGGCCATTCTCCAGATGGACACTCAGATGAATGATGGCTGGGTGCCGCTTATGAATGGGAAAATTGAAGATGCGCCAAAAACCTCATTGGTACTGATGTATCTTCTGTCATACTGTGCACCTTTGTCATTTTTATTTATCTGCTGACTGCCATTCTGCATAAGAGTTTATATTGCAGCATCTAAGTTTATATATTTGCAAACATACTTAATAGAGTTAACAGAGTTGCAGAATTCAACATTGACTCTTGCTACCTGTACTCATCCTTGCTTCACTGTAGAATATTGATCATCTACATCTACCATGTCTCCTCTCCTGGAGAGTGAGAACATTGTTCTCAGAAACTATTTTGGAAAATTAAAATGGGGATTAAATGAAAAATTGAGTTACATGAATATCTTCACAAAAGTGATTGAAATAAATGGCGATTGCAGAATGCCCCATGCACACGTGCATGCACACACACACACACACACACACATACATACATAAAGTATCAAACATCAGATGAAATGGATGTGTGTGTATGTGTGTGTCTGTGAGAGAGAGAGAGAGAGAAAGAGAGCAAAGAGGTGTGTTGTCATGTATACATACATACTTAAATATGCATACATCTTTTTGTATGTATGTGTACGTGTGTGTGTGTGAGAGAGAGAGAGAGAGAGAAACTGAGCACCACTTAGGCATCACTCTCTCTCTCTCTTTCTCTCTCATACATACACACACGCATACATACAAATATCAGCTCTGTCGCATGACTTTTAGAGGCTCCCTGCAACTTTTTGTTTTGAGGCCCCATCCCTTCAATCAAAATTCATTATCTATGCACCTTTTATTCATAGCTATATTTTACTTTATTCTGTCAGAAGTTTATTTCACGTTATCCAAAAGAACATATTTAAAAGTACAAGTTAAATTTATTTAGGTCTATTACAAATTTCAATAAGTAAAACTTCCAGATATAAATAAAAGAGCACTTTTATAATCCAGGCAACTTCCAAAGACAAACGCACTTTTCGCTTCATGAAATCATTGATCAGTTCAGAATAATCAAGCTGAGAGCTGAGTTCATGTTCAATAGATATCATAGACAATCCACAAAGTCTGGTACATGTTCATGGTACAATGTAATATTTTTACAAGAACTTTTGCTGGTAAAATTTATTACCATTTAATTTCTTGAAATTTTCAGTTAACATAGATAGTTTAATTCATGTTCAACATCTTAACCAAAGCAAATAGATGACTCATCTACGTACTTTGATCTTAACATGGGGCCCCTCAACTGCGGAGGCCCCCTGCAACTGCAGGGATTGCAGGAGCTTAGTGACATCCCTGACAAAGATGTATGTATATGTATTTATGTATGTACATATACATGACAACACACTCCTTGACTGACCCACTCTCTTTCTCTCTCTCTCATACACACATACATAAATGTATAAAAATGCACATACAAAAACACATGTGGGAGTGTGTGATTGACTACAAATACATAGAGCTGAACACAGCATGCAAAAAGTAGATAGATAAAAAAAATTTATGGAAATTAACAAAATGGGCAGGTTCAAGCGAAAAATACCCATAGTTTTCTGCACTCACCATGTTGAATTGCAAAATTCTAATGTGACATTTGTGTAATAATGAAATCAACCCAAGAGTATGTGTGTATGTCTGTATTTATATTACAGATCTAGTGTGATTAGAGAGATAGTGTGTGTGTCAGGGAGAGAGAGAGAAAGACAGAGAGTGGGGTAGAGAGAACTTTGCAAACAATGAATGAAATGAAAAAATCGTATAAATAAAAGCTCATTAAAAACAATCCTGTACTGAATATTTAAATTTGTGAACTTAAATATTTCTTTCAGTAATTTATCATACTTGTTTGCAAATAGCAAATTAAAACTTGAAATGAAAACATTAAAATAGAGAGTGAGAGATCTTACAAATGAAAACAGAAAATTTCGCCATCAATACCAGAAGTTGACATTGAGAAACCTTTTTAAAGAAGTGAATCATATATGTAAAGCAATATTGTTTATTTTTAATAATAAAAATAAATTGAAGACCCTATTATATATCCCAAATATGGAAGCAATTCACACAGCTATTTTTGCATGAAAAGCAAATGCACACCCATACAGGTCTATCTATATATATATATATATATATAAAAGAGAGTTTGTATGTGTGTATGTGTGTGTGCATATGTTCCTTATGCATTCCAAACCGAGTTGCCGATTTTGACGTATGGGGTATCAAAAGATTCAGTAAGCTTTTGGCTACCAACTAAACTATATTTTCATTCACATATTTGCATTACAAAAATTTAACATTATCATTTTTCTTTTAATCACCTATCGTAAACAACATCTTTTACCAACACCACAACGACAATGACGTCACATTTTCTATATGAATGTGTTCGTGCATTCGTTACATACATTAGGCCAATCACTGACAAGTATATGTGTGTGACGGTGTTTGTACCTGTCAGTATACATACATTTTTGTGACGACTGACACACACACACAAACACACACACCTAAAGACACAGACAGACACACACAGGAACAGAGATAGGCTTGAAGTGTGTATTAATGTATGTCTGTGAGTCTTAGTACATGTTTGTGACTTTGCCCTTCACCCAACAGTGAAACACACTGATATTGATAGTTACAATGACCAGGTTTCATTAGAAAGTGAAAATAGTTTCACATTTTCAAGCTGAACCAAAATTGCAGTGTTCGATTACAAGACTGACAATGTGTGAATAATGAAAGTAATGTTTCTCCGAATTAGTCCCATCCATCTGAAAGTTGCTTAGGTGATCTTTCGTTTTGACTTTCAGAACTGTCATGTGTGTTCGTTAATTTCTGTAAAAAAATTTTTATTCATTTACTTTTGTTTAAAAGTGAAAGAGAAGAGAAAATGTAAGATGTATGTATGTGTATATAAAATGGATGTGTGTGTGTGAGAGAGAGAGAGGGGGGGAGAAAGAGAGAGAGAGAGGAAGGGAGAGAGGGGAAGGGAGAGAGGAAGGGAGAGAGAGGAAGGGAGAGAGAAAAAGAGAGAGAGAGAAAGAGAGAGAGAGAGAGAGAGAGAGAGAGAGAGAGGAAGTGAGGAAAGAGAGTGACTGAAGGGATGTGTTGTCATGTATACATACATATCAATACATATGCATACATCTTTTTTGTATGTACATGTGAGTGAGAGAGAGAGAGAGAGAGAGAGAGAGTGAGTGAACGTGTGTGTTCTCATGTATAAGTGGCACTCACTCTCTCTCTCTGTCTCTCTCACACACACACACACATCTATTTCATATACAAATTCATACATTTTTCACTTTCTCCTCTCTTTCACTTAAAAAAAAATTAGCGAACAAAACAGCTGATCAGATGACAGTTCGTTGACAACTTTGAGAGTTATAACAAAACATGGCTGCTGCTGTTTATTATCTATCTACCAAATAAACTATGTTTTTCACTCAACAACTCTTTTTCACAACTAAAAAAACTTCGGTAACTACGTTGAGTTCCACAATTTTGAGGTCATTTTCGGACAGTATTTCAATTTGCTTCTAATGTTTCACTTTCGTCTGATGTTTCACGCATGCGTAGAAATCTACTCAGACAAACATTTATGAAAATGTACACATAAATATTGTATTAAAATAAGCCACAAAAAAAAATTGCCTTAAAAGACATCCATTTCGCTATATGTTATGAGAAAATTCAATCTCTCTCTCTCTCTCTCTCTCTCTCTCACACAAAAAAAAATGTATGCATATGTATTTATGGGCGAAGGTAAAGAATACACATACCCGGTGTTTAGGGTTAGGGTTATGCCAAAAACGGGTGGTGTACATATTCTTTACCTCTGCCTGATGCTTACACATACATGCAAAAAATTCATACATCACAACACACACCTTCACTCATTCACTCACTCTCTCTCTCTCACACACACGTCCATTTCATATACACATACATCTTTCACTTTCTCCTCTCTTTTACTTTATCCTCTCACTTCAAAGTAAATGTCGCCTTTTCTCTTTATCCTCTCTTTCAATTTCTGCTCTCTTCAAAGCATAAATAAATTAAAAGAATTTTACAGAAATTAATGAACAATCATATGATTCCATATATGCTGAGTTAACAACTTTGTTTCTTCAAACGAAGGAAAATAACTTCCTTTGACACATACACACACTCTAGGTAAAACCTCTGTGCAAATTATGTTATTTCTTGCAGTGTGCATGCGCAAATTTAAAGCTCAAATCCAATTAAAATTATCTTTTTCTATTGTGTAATTTGTGTTTGTGATGAGCGTATTTAAAAACCTTTGATATAAAAACCTTTGATCGTTGATATAAACTTAAAAGAAAGTTTTCCCAGAAATCCTGTCCTTTACCTCTTCTTTCTAGCATGTCCAAGTTGACATTTCTGCTCCCTTGCCTTATTTTTTTCCTAAATTTCTTCTGATTCTTATGTTTGCGATACAAGGCATTAGGATTTCACCCACAAAACACGTTCTCAATATTTTAATTTTTTCCCTCTCCACACCAAATTCATTTTTTACTTTTTTCAAATATTTTTTCTTGGTAATCCATGGAGAAAAAACAGAGAGTACGAATCTTTAAGAATTTTACCCATCACCTCACCACTTTCAAAAAGCTACACACTCCCAATGTTTCACTTTTAGCTTTCTGAAAAGCAGGGAAGTTTCTTCAGAAATAATGTAATTTACCTGTTGTTTCTAGCAAGTCGGGTTTTCTGACAGTGGTCTGGTATTTTTTAAGTTTGCTACTTCAGTAGAATTCTAAGCATGTGGGAAACATCAGACAAAAGTGAAAGCAAGTAGGTGATGGGTGAACGAGGTGGGGGAAGGGGCATTGAGTGTTTCTTCAAGAAAAATTGAAGTATAAAAAATATATGTATTTCCCAGATTCGTAATTTCTGTATTTTCCTACGTAGATAACAAAAACAAAGAAAAAACTTGTGCAAATACAAAGCAAAAGCTAAACATATAATGATGATGATGATGATGATGATGATGAAAGTTGAGCCATTGGTGACTAAAACAGCAGCCCCACAGAGTGTGTTTTGTGAGGAGGGTGCTTTTTCTTGCTATTTCATTACCCTGCAGAATGAAAAAGAAGATGAACTCTGAAGTGTCAACAGCCATCCTAATAGTATTTCTTTACTAGTAGTACTGCTGATGAAGTCATTACCACTTAGGACAGCAGTAATAACAAATGAATATCCCAAGAACAAAACAGCAGAGAACATCTTGATGGGGATAAATCTCCCACTGTGGGAAGAGGGTATCTTTAGCTATGGCTGGCAACCCACTAGAAATGGTTTCTCAATAAAAACAACTGGTGGTTGTAACTTATGAATGCAGTATCCAACAAAAATCATCACAACTGTGTTCGTGAGACCTGAACCCCAAGTGAAGGTCTTTGCATGGCAAGTGTTCTACTGCACAGCTGGGTGAGCCTGGCCATTATCCAAATACTGCTACAAAGGTTAGGAGAATATGAACTCAAGGCAACAATAAAACTGTAATGGAATGCTATTACAGACGTGAGCACACCAAAATAGAGTACAGGAAAAGAATGCACAAAAAAATAGACAGAGAAACACATTCCCTACCGTAAAACACAGACTTCTAGACAAAAAAAAATCTCATTGTGAAAAGATAGTGGCTATCCCAGTTGGGACTGGAGGAGATTTCCACAATAGTGAAAGAGTTTTAACATGACTATGCTGAGTACAAAGAAAAGGAAACAGAAGAACAGGGATTATTAGAAGGACCAATAGATCCCCACAAAAGAAACAGCTGCCTGGTTGAAGACAAATTTTACTTCATGGAAAGGAAGATTGTTACAGAGAAGGGAAGGAGTTTACAACACCTGAATGAAGCACAAAATTGTGAAAGGAAAAGGCTTCCTGCTCTGAGAGAAATCAAAAGAGGAAAACTAAGTGAAAAAGCTATTAACAAAAATCTACAGTGAAAACATAACAGATCTGAACAACCTTATAGGCTACACAGCTTCTTCTGTCGTGCAAATTCTAAGCCAAAGGAAAAAGTCCCATGGTGGAAACAAAAGCTTGAGAACCAAATTGAACAGCTCAAGAGAGATCTTGGATGGATATGTTCAACCATAAAAAAAACAGAGAGTGAAGGAAAGACAGTAGCAACTGCAAATGAAGTGCAACATGAGACTTGAAAGACTGCAAGTAGTTAAAGTAGAACTAAAACAAAAAAATCAAAGCGCTATTAGGTAAAAAAGACAAATACCAACAGAGAACAAATCAGTACCAGCAGAATAGACTTTTGAAGAACAACAAAAGAAAATTCTGACAATGAAGAGGAGCATCAAGAAAATCATATGCCCAGTGCTGAAGCAGCAGAAATCAGGAGCAAAGAAGTCCAGCATAATATAAAATCAGGCTAGCTGTGGAATTTTAAAAGAGAAATGGAAGATGGAGTGGCACAAGAAAATATAACAATTACAGATTAGAAAATAAAAGAGATGATCAAGAAAATACCAAACTAGAAAGCCCCTGGACCAGATGGTGTTCAGGGATTCTGATTCAAAAATCTCTCATGTATGCAGTTATATATGACCATTTTTTACTGCATAGAAAATAGAATGCCAACATGGATGACAAAAGAAGGAGAAAGAAAAGAAAGGTGAAGTAATAATTATAGACCTATTACTTGTTTACAATTACTCTGAAAGTTATTAACTGGCCTCATAGCAGATGAAGTATATAATTTTCTGGAGAAGGGGAATTTATTGCCAGAGGAACAAAAATGGTGTAGAAAGAAATCAAGGGGGACTGCTAGTCTGCTTTTCAATAAATAAATTTCAAAGATGTATAACTCTCCATTCTTCATTATTATGTCTTGATAATATACTCTGTATTCAACATGAAATCTAAAAGAGACTTTAATTCATGCCTGCCTATGAGTTTACTAAAACCAACATGAAAATAAATCACCTTCTTTATATGTATGACTTCAAGCTATATACAAAATAAAAAAAGATAAGAAAGACCATAACTGTCGCAGAATAATTAAGGATACAAATATCTAGGAGTGCTACAAAATGATAGAATAATGGAAGTAGAAGTGAGACAGAAAATCACTAAAGAGTACATGGGGAGAATTAGGAAGATGCTCAAAACAAAATTAAATGGAGGGAATATCATTAAAGCAATAAATATAAGGGCTATGCCAATACTGAGATACTCCCTTTCTGAAATAGACCAAGGCTGAGTTACAGAACTAGAAAACTGCTCATGATGAACAATACCATCCTAAAAGTAAACTGACAGACTCTACCTACTAAGAAAAGAAAGTGGCTGAGCATTACTGAACACAGAAGATACTATAAGTATTGCAATATTGGGACTGAAAAATTATGTTGTGCAGAGTAAAGAGAGGATATATTGGCAACTAGAGATGCCCCAAACCTACTGAAACAATAGGAGAATTTAAGGAGAGAAAGAGCAACAGAACAAACAAGTAGAAAGAAACAGAATTACGTAGCCAGTTCATATAACAAACCAAGAAAGTTGGAAGTAAAGAATCTTGGCTCTGGCTGACAGACAGGAGTCTGAAATGAGAGGCTGAAATGCTAATTATAGCTACTCAAGAACAAGCTATTAGAATAAACCTGATTAAGGCAAAGATCAACAAAAGATCTGCAGGAAAGGAGACAATCATCTTTTGAGTGAGTGCAGTAAGCTAGCACAAAAAAGTATAAGTACAAGTATGACTGTGTAGGCAAAAGAGTGCATTGGGATGTTAGCTGAGTGTGTGGCTTCAGAATAACAGAAAAGTGCAATGAACATGAACCAGAGGCTGTGATAGAGAATGAGAATTACAGGATTTTATGGGACTTTCCTCATAAAGAATGACCATATTATTGAAGCAAAAAGACCAGATATAATTACAGAGTACAAAATAAAAGAAACAGTATAAGATCATAGACTTTGCAATTCTCTATGGTAACAGAGTTGATACCAAAGAAATTGAAAAAATTGAGAAATATCAGGATCTGGCCAGAGCTGAAGTGACTGAAGAAGACTAAGACAGCAGTTATTCTGATGGTAATTGGTGCACTTTGCACAACATCCAAAATGCTACACAAGAGGCTGTCAATCTACGGAAAGTACCATCCTATATTCTGTAAGAATCCTTAAAAAAATTCTTGAGATTTGAGAAGGCTTGTCACCTCAAGATAAAATTCCTGATAATTAAATTAACATGCACTAGCTTAATAATAATAATAACAACAACACTGAATTCTTACTTATTAGGCCATGAATGTTTTGGTAGAGAACATCATCATCATTTCATGTCCATCATCCATGCTGGTGTGCATTGGACAGTTTGACAGGATCCAGTGGGCTGGAGGATCACATCTTGCTCCAATGTCTCAGCTTTGGCATGGTTTGTATGGCTGGGTAACCTTCCTAATATCAACCACTTTACAGAGTGTACTGCTTTTTTTTTTCATGGCACCAGTACTAGTAAGGTTGCCATATAACTCTTAAGACTAAAGAGCTTCTTTGACTGAGCAGGATTACAGTAGAAAGGGAGGTGGATTTATGTAGGGTGTTGAGAAATCAAAAGTATAACAGTATGGATTCGAACTAGTTTGCAGTTGTAGAGTAGGTGTATGGTTATCCCTAAATTAATGTATATATTTTATTCATCCATGATGAATGAAAAGCAGAGTCAATCCTTGTGGGATTTGAACTCAGAAAGTAAAGAAGCATAGCTAAATACTGGTTTCAAATTTTGGCACAAGGCCAGCAATTTAGGGGGATGGGTAAGTCAATTACATCAACCCAAGTGCTCAACTGGTACTTATTTTATCAGCCCCGAAAGTCAACCTCAGCAGAATTTGAACTCAGAACATAAAGACAGAAGAAATGAGAATTGAAATTTGACTAATTCACTGAGAATTTCTAATTTATGGTAGATTTTACCCTATAATAATAATTATTATTTCTATTTAAGCACAATGCCAGCAAATTTGAGACTGGACTGTTACTTGTTTATATCAACTTTGGTATGTACTTGACTGGTACTTATCTCATTGATCCTAGCAAGATAAAAGGCAAAATTAACCTTGGCAGAATTTGAATTCAAAATGTAAAGAACTGAAAGAATTACCACAAGCATTTTGTCCAACATCCTATGAATATGCTAATCTACTGTCTTTAAAATAACCCTTTGTACTATAGGCACAAAGCCTGAAATTTGGGGGGAAGGAAAAATTGATCACATTGACCCCAGTACTTGACTAGTACTTAATTTATTGACCCCAAAAGGCTGAAAGGCAAAGTCAGCCTTGACAGAATTTGAACTCAGCACTGCCTTTACAATAATAGTAATAGTAGTAGTAGTAGTAGTAGTAGTAGTAATAATAATAATAATAATAACAACAACAACAACAACAACAACAACAACAACAACAACAACAACAACAACAACAACAACAACAACAACAACAACAACAACAACAACAACAACAACAACAACAACAGCAGCAACAATAATAATAACAATAATGGTTTCAAATTTTGCCACAAGGGCAGCAATTTTGGGGGAGGGGATGAGTTGATTACATTGACCCCAGTGTTAAACTGGTACTTATTTTATCGACCCTGAAAGGATGAAAGATAAAGTCAACCTCTGTGAAATTTGCACTCAGCACTACCTTTATAATAATAATAATGATGATGATGATGATGATGATGATGATGGTGGTGGTGGTGGTGGTGGTGGTGGTGGTTGTGCCTCAGCAAGGCCACAGCTCGTGAGTTAAAACAAATCAAATCAATGATGATGATGATAATGACGATGATGATGATGATGATGATGATGATAATTTCTGACACAAGCACAAACTGACTGCAGTACTTGACTGGTACTTTATTTTATTAGCCATGGAAAAATGAAGGGTAAAGTTGCCTTCAGCAGGATTTAACTCAAAATAACCAGAACAAATCTGAATGACACTTTTGTCCAACACTCTAAAGATTCTGTCAATCCACCACGCTCAATAATAGCAATAATAATTCTTTCAAATTTTGGGCTCAAGGCAAGCAGTTTTGAAGGGAGGGAAAGACAATTACATTTGAATTTAAGACATAGCAAACTGGAAGAAATAACACAAGGTATTTTTCTGACTCTCTAATGATTCTGTCTGAAGTAAAACTTATTGAAGAAATCCAAATTTTTTACTAGTATTTAATTTTTTAACCTCAAGGAAATAACCAACAAAGTTGAACCAGAAAAATTCAAACACATAACCAAGTAAACAATATGAAATATTTCATACATCACTTTAATGTCTTCACCATTTTAAAACCTCTTTTTCTTAATTTGTTTCTATCATTTTAACATCACTTAAATTGTTGAAATTTAGGTTAAATCACGATAATCATTATATATGATATAAACATGTTAGAAATGAACTTTTTCCTGTGCAGAAGCTTAATAGCATAGTAAAATTAACACATCTATTTCAAGCTTATGTAAAATCTTAGATAGTCTGAAGACTCATCTATATTTTATTGTTTCTTTTTTTGCATAATTCTTTAGCATACTTATGTACAAGCCAGTCATACCACAGGCCTAACCATACCCATGACACAATTCCAGTTATAAATAGTATATTTTATCAGCGTGATAAACTAAGAACACTTTCATTTTTTATTTTGTTTACAGTTTATCTGGTGCTAATGCATGTAAATGTGTGTGTGTGTGTGTGTACGTGTGTATGTGTGCATGTGTATTTACTAAGTGTTACAGACTGTTGTACTTTATATCCTCTGAGTAATTACTTTATGACACTCTTCCAAATAAAGTCAGTTTCTGATTTTTTTTTTTTTTTGCTTGGTAGATTTTGTATAACCTAAATCTCTGCCAGGTGAGGAGATGCCTTTTACTTGTGTTGGTTACATTGTTCAATGTCCTTATAGCAGGAGAGTATCTCACTGCTTCATGTCGTATATAGGTTTCACAACCGAGTGCAAGATGAGTTATCACACTGATATAGTTCATGCCTAACATGGGTCTCATATGCTAATCAGGGTTAGAGAATCACAAGCAAACAGCATGTAGAAATTTATTTTAAGTTATCTACAACCTTTTCTTGAGTGATTGTTGAGGATTGGTATGCTGGTCATTGATAACCCTAATTTATTTAGATTGAATCTTCACTCTCATTTCAAAATCATAGTTTGTTTATTATAATCTATTAATATATATACCATTATAATCATCATGATATAGTCCAATACCTCAATATATTCTGTAATCTACCACAAGTAACTATAGTATTTAAAATAGTCTCTGAAATGTTTCTCTAAATGTTTTAAACTTACTAATGTCATTGTTATTTTTCATTTCTTCCTCCTCCAAAATTCTAGTAAACTCGAAGATTCTGTTGAAGAAGTACGCACTGATGTAATCTCAAAGCACTGTCGTGTAAACTCAACTGACGTTGAAAAGATGGCACTAACTCTAAGTCAACTATCAAAAGCTATTGCAGAGCAAAAAAGTAAGTGATTTCTTTTTCTTTATAAGAATATAAATGCAGATTGTTATGAATGTATATTATGTGTATTTTTTAATGGAAAGTGTATACATTCTAGTATATACATGGTTGAGCCAACTGTTTTTTCATATTTCAAATTTTAATAGTTCAAACAAATTACATACAAAAGGCATTTACTCATCAAAATATATGCCATCATATTCTATTGTCTGTTGTTATCATTGTACCAGAAGTCAATTCCATGCTTATAACATTTGGCTGGTTTAGAAGCAGCAAAATCCTCCCTACACCCATTTTCAACCCCATCTACATTGTCGAGTCTCCATCTGTGCAGGAAATAAGCCTTAGCTTAGAAAAGGTAATATTCTGATGGTGCATGGTCTGGACTTTAGGCAGGGTGAGGCAGCACTTCCACCCATTCAAGTTTGCAATTGGTCACATTGATAGTGTGTGTTGAAGCATTGTCAAGCTATAGAAGTGCATGTCTTTGATTGATCAATGCCAGGTAGTAAGCTTTCAAAATATCATGTACTCACTGCAGTTGTTGAGTATAAAGTTTAACATTCACAGTATCACTATCTGGGACAAGCTCAGCATGCAACACCCCATCGAAATTCCACCAAACATCCAACATGACCTGTTCAAAGCACCCTTGTTTAACTACAAGTTTTGAAGCTGGCTGGAATGAAGCCACTGATTTCTCCTATTAAGGTTATGAAAATAGTTCCATTTTTCAACCCCAGTTACAATTTGACACCAAAAACAGCTGGTAAGTCTTCAGTTGTGTGCAAATGTTCACACACTATTGAGCCTGGCCATTGGTCATGAGGATTTTTTCAACAGTATCTGTTTACAAGACCGAGCTTATGGCAGTGTCAATTGATGGGGCTTTATTGACCAAGTTCTGCCAACCATATACGGATGCTTGTGCTTTGCTGTTGTTCAACCATTTCAAACAAAGGAGGTCTCCCTGACCTTGGTTTGTTTTTGAGGTTGGTATCACTTTCTTGAAACATCTGAATGAATTTTTGGGCCACATGTTCATCGACAGTATTTGTGCCTTCTACATCGTTAATTTCTTTTGCTACAATCCTTGTACTCAATCCTCTTTTCCTCAAGTAGTGCAAAATGGCTCTAATTGCAATTTCTTTACCACTCATTATCAAAGATGTGAAATAAGGAATAAACAATTAACATTTATGTTAAATATAAAAATAAAGAATAAACAATTCAGCAACGATTATATCAAATTAATGATGAAAATACAAGTTACCAAAAATCATCTGTAAAAACTTTGCCAACAGAACATTAGCACCCTTGATCACACCCATATATCTCTATACCTCAATTTGAGAAAGCTGAAAAGGCCTAAAGTCCTCTCACTCTCTCTCTCTCTCTCTGTCTCTCTCTGTCTGTCTCTCTGTCTGTCTGTTTCTCTCTCTGTCTCTCTCTCTCTCTGTCTCTCTCTCTCTCTCTCTCTCTCTCTCTCTCTCTCTTACCTGACTTTTCTTTTGTTTCGTTATGCCCATGAGAAGTTTCATGGGGATTGCGTATGTATGAACCTCAGCTGCAGTAGGATATTTTTTACTCTGACTCTGACTCTGATCAGAAAGCTAAAGGTATGCAGTCACTCTACCAATGTGAATATCCATATTAGTAGATAGAAAGAAGTATTTTATATCAATCTGTGAAGTATTATTAGGTTACCAGTTCAAAGATTTTGTTAAAAAGCACTTTGAGCATTTTAATACCATAAATCTAGCACTAAGATGGACTGTAAAATTGTTTAGAGCTGAGGAATAATCTGCAATTAGTTATATTTATTGATATCAGGAGATTTACTGTTGATCATATTTTTGTTCTTCAAGCAGCATGAGATGCTTCTTCATTCAGCTGAATAACAAAAAGTTTGAAAGCTGAGTCAATGTAGAAAAGTTCCAACTAGATGAAATCTTCAGATGGTTTAAATTCACAAGTCTCTGATATCCAAGTGACTAAAAAGTGCCAGCAGAAAGGTACTTAGAAGTAATGACCTGGATTCAGTTCTTAAATGGGAACAGCCAAAACATTTGTCTCAGTGGGGCTTCTTGTCTGGAGACCTTCCGCTGTTCAGTTCCCTTGAGTTTTTACCACTAGTTATATCCATCTGAAACCACTTGCACTTTGAAATCCTGAATATCAGACGATCTTAAAGAGTGAAACCATATTCATTGCTGCTAAAGAAAATTTATACTTCAAATTGTTTTATTTTCAGTCTTCTGTGTGATGTTTTGTTCACTGTTCTTATCATTCTTGTGAAGCCTCAGTTATTTCTACTGAAGCTCTATAGTTCAGCAGTATGCAATAAAATACACAATACTGATCAAGTGGTGTTTTAGCGATAGCCATCCTGTATTGTTTATCTTCATACTGTAACCATAATTTATAAAATGACAAATGTGATTTACATTTTTTGTAGATGGTTTTTCTACTATATTAAGCAGATGAAGCAACTATGTTGAAGCTAATGTTAACTCTTGTCTTTTGTGTTAATAGCCCAGTTTCCACAGCTGCAGGACAAAATGAAAAAGATTATGTCTGAAGAAATGGATATAATTATCCAAGAAGAGAAGTAAGTACAATAACTTGTTACTAAGGTAAATATTGATAGTTGTGGCTGAAACATGGCTGCATGGTAAGAAGCTTGCTTCCCAACCACATAGTCCTGGGTTCAGTCCCACTACATGGCATCTCGGGCAAATGTCTTCTACTATAGCCTCAGGCTGACCAAAGTGAGTGGTTTTGGTAGACAGAAACTGACAGAAGCCAGCGAGCTGGCAGAATCGCTAGCGCGCTGGGCGAAATGCTTAGTGGTATTTCATCTGCCGTTACGTTCTGAGTTCAAATTCCGCCGAGGTCGACTTTGCCTTTCATCCTTTCGGGTTCGATAAATTAAGTACCAGTTACGCACTGGGGTCAATGTAATCGACTTTGGCTGTCCTTGTTTGTCTCCTCTATGTTTAGCCCCTTGTGGGAAATAAAGAAATAAGTAACTGACAGAAGCCCATCGTATATATGTCTACGTGCGTGTCTTTGTGTCTATGTTTGCTCAAACCACTGTTTGACAACTGGTGCTGGTGTATTTATGTACCCATAATTTAGTGGTTCAGCAAAAGAGATTGATAGAATAAGTACTAGGCTTAAAAGATATAAGCCCTGAAGTCAATTTGTTTGACTAAAAACCTTCAAGGTGGTGGCCCAGCATAGTAACAGTCAAATGACAGAAACAAATAAAATATATAATCAAGGTGTATGTACAACGATGTAGAAACATTTTCCACTTCAGCATTCTGCTGCAATTTCTCATTACTTGAAACAGAGTTATCTAGCTGGTAAGCTGCTATAATAAATTATTTTAGCCAACATTATGGCTGTTTGATAAACTGGGATTAGTTCCTATTATGGAATCTCTAGAGAAAATTATTGGCTACTGATGAGTAAAACCAAGGATTAGTTCCCATTTTATGATGGAGGGCTCCATTTTATTTAACCTAGATTTTATTTTTATAATTTAACTTATACTAATACATGCATGCACACACACACACACACACACACACACACACACACAGAGTTTACTGTTCCATCAAATTAGGATCAACAAAAATATACTCCATCCAGTGAGAGATAATTATCTTTAAATAAGATATATATATATATATATATATATATATATATGCCTGAGAGAAGTATGACTGATGCTATATATTCCTGGTTAGGCAACTGCAGGAGAAGTGTTTAGCCAAAAATAACCTTCTGTGCTTGGCTTTTGTTGACATAGAGAAAGCGTTTGGCAGGGTCCCCATCTACCTTATCTGGTGGTCAGTGCAGAAGCTAGGGATAGATGAGTGGTTAGTGAGAGCTGTAGAAGCCATGTACAAGGGATGATGTCAGTAAAGTGAAGGTTGGCAATGAGTGTAGCAATGAATTCAGTATACAAGTAGGAGTTCACCAAGGATCAGATCTCAGCTCCCCAACCTCCTGTTTATCATAGTCCTCCAAGTATTCGAGTCTGGCTGCCCCAGGGAGCTATTTTATGCTGATGACATTATTCTTATAGCTGAATCACTACCTGACCTAGAGAAGAAATTTCTGGTGTAGAAGCAAGGCTTGAGATAATTTAGCAAAGACTAAAGTAGGAAAACAGATAAATCACAAGCCCCTTCAGAGAGATGGCCCTGCTCGATATGTAAGAAGGGTGTTGGTAGAAATTCCGTATGTTGTACCCAATGCAAGCTTTGGACACATAAGAGATGTAGTGGTATCACAGGAAATAGTCTTTGCATGTGAAAATGTGCAGGTACAATAAGCACTAAAAAATACCCAGAGCATAGACTTCCTCAAATGCTTGGGGCTGGGATGGGGTCCTTAGAAGTAGTAGACAGTTTTTGTTACATAGGTGCCTAAGTTAGCAGTGGATGAGGATGTTCTGAAAGCATAGTTGCTAGAATAAGTACTGGCTGGGCAAAGTTCAGAGAGTTCCTACCATTGTTGGTAACTAAGAGCCTCTCCCTCAGAGTGAAAGGCAGATTGTATGACACCTGCCTATGTATGGCTATGACTACAGAGGATTTGCAAAGGCTTGAAAGAGATGAAGCCAGCATGAGTAATATCAGTGTGCACATACAACAGAGTGTAAATTATTTAAGAGGAAGACTAAGTATAAGAGGCATCAGATGTTGTGTGCATGTAATGCATATAGATGAGGACAGCTGCTTTAAAAAGTGCCAATTTCTAATTATAGAGGGAGCCTGTGGAAGGAGTAGACCCAGGAAGATGTGGGATGAAGTGGTGAGAAAGGATCTCAGATGCTGAGCTTCACTGAGATGATGACAAAGGACCAGCATTTGTGGTGATTCACTGTACTTGAGAAGACATGCCAAGCTAAATAAAATTACAGGCATGTCTTTTATGGCAATGCCCTCATTCCCACTCTCAGCTAAGAAGTCTTTGTCTTGAAGTGCCAGTGCCATGTAAAATGCATGCATGCCAGTACTACATAAATGCACTCAGGCTGGTGGCATGTAAAAACACTTAGCATACTCTATAAAGCGGTTAGTGTTAAGAAGGGCATCCAGCTGTATAAACCATGCCAAACAGACAATTGGAGCTGGCCAGCTCCTGTCAAACCATCCAACCCTTGCCAGCATGGAAAATGGATGTGACGTAAATGATGATGATGATACACACATGCATGCGCGCGCGCACACACACACACAAATACACATGATAACTGTAGCCTTAATTGTCATACAAATATCTGAAAAATATTCAAATTTGCGTCATTAATGAAAATGTTGATTAGAAACATCGTTATACAAAAATACTGTAATCCTCAACAGACATATAGGTATATGCATGAATATTCAAAAGTATTTTTTATGTATTTTAGTGGACTCTTTCTATACTCTAAACTTAGATTTCCGAATATTATTTTCTGAGAGCCTGTTAAGTCAAGGACTTTAGACTTATTAACCAAGTGTGCTTGAAATAATACTGTGTGAGCTTATGTTTCTCAAACTCTATGATGTTCTGTTGTATTCTTCAATCAGATCTTCAGCTTCATATATTCACATTAGTTACATTTGCTAGTTTAGTAAAGTGTTCAGCTGAAAGTTCTGACTAAGGAAGGGAATTTCAACAGTTATTTTATAGTTTGTGGTGCTACACATTGTGTTCCTGTCCACTGATACCACTTTTGGCTCAGGTTGTCAATCAATTAAGGAATTTCTATTTTGCCCAGCTTACATCTGCACCAAGTGATAGCTTATTATCATTTCTATAGCTCTTGTGGATTGTTGATGCCATCTTCCCACAAATCTGATCACATAGAAATGAAATCTTACAATTAAGCTACAAATAATACCAGATCACAAAAAGCTTCTTACCTGTCTCTTCAATTTTCCAAGCCATTCCCACCTGCATCTCTATGTCTTCTGTGTTATTAAATTCCATAATAATTATCATTTTTCTTGAATACATCTTCTCTGTCTGGTTTTTTCTGAAAACACACACACACACACACACACACACACACACACACACACACACACACACACACACACACACACACACACACACACACACACACACACACACACACACACACACACACACACACACACACATGCATGAACATACATTCACTTACTTCATTCCCTGCTCAAACCTCATGTACTCATGCATACATTCTCACACAAACTCTCTCACACATACGTAGACTTACACAGGGATTGATTATGACCTGTTAAACATTCAAATACCCACACATACATTCATATATTTGCAATTCACTCACACACAATTTTTCTGCAATGTTTCTCACACACATGCATACAAAGATACAACTTACAACTATGCTTAACAGCAATACACATCAGCTTCCCACCCTCTATTTTCCTTGCTCTTTTCTGTTAGAAATCCTTTATTCCACTTACTCCCTGTCCACCATTACACATTCATACACTCATAATAATGTCACTTCTGGTCATTACTTTTTTTTTGTACTTTTTTTCTTCCTGGGCCACTCCTATGTATGTTTGTTACAATGAAAGTTAAGGTACATGTATAGCTGAGTGGTTGAGAAGTTCACTTCCCAACCATGTGCCTTTAGATTTGGCCTTACTGCATGACATCTTGGGTAAATGTTTCTTCTGTTATAGCCTGAAGCTGACCTAAGCCTTGTCAGTGGATTTCATAGATGGAAACTGAAAGAAAACTATCATGTGCATGTGAGCATGTGTGTGTGTGTGTGCATGCACGTGTGTATGTGTGTGTGTGTGTACGTGTGTTTGTTTGTTTGTTTACATCTGCAGTCACTTGTTGGCAGTTTCTCACCTGCCAACAAACTACCCCATCACTTTGTGTCCTCAAAGCTAAGTGGAATAAAGGGTTAGCATCAAGAAGCATCCAGTTGTAAAACAATTCTTCAAATAGCATATTTATGCCATGCAAGCATGGGAAAAGGGACATAAGATGAATGAGTGAACAAATGAATTAATTATTGCAAATGATCAGTTATGATTCTTTTTGAAAGAGGTATCAGCATTGTCTGTATTTATGCACCTTAATAGCATCTCAATATCTAACAACTTCAATAAAAGCATTTTTTAATAATTTTCACAACACTAGCTGGCTGACTTCTTCTTTGTAGTATCTATTTAAAGCTAGGTTAACAAAACCATTGAAAGTTTATAAAGTATAGGAACAATATAAGTGATAAGAAATGAATTAGTAACTCTTCAGATGGAAAATGATTTCCTAAAATGATTTCCAACCAATAGCTACTCTCAACTTAAGAATATTATGAGTAAAAGAAAGATTAAGTTAATAATATATGTGAACTATTGGTTTATGGGTCATAAGTTCTATATACTGCAGATATTTTGTCAGACCTCTGGATAAAAGACATTTCATTCAACTTTACTCAATTCACTTGTCTAGAGAGATATCTCTCACCAATATATAATACCATGAAACAGGGGCTAAGCAATGGCATTCTTGTGACTCTAGAAGCTGTAACAAACATGTACCATTGCCAATAACACATTCATCTTTCTTTTCTTTCAAACTTATTATTAATTATATCCCTTTCCTTCGTTTCTTTTCATTTTCAGATTTCTCAAAGATCAGCCTGAACGACTGGAGTCAGCTTTGCGACGTTGCAAGAAGCTAACAGGCACACTGTTCACTCTGAAAAGGTACACCTACATTCACGTAGACCCCTTATCTGTCCATATAGTGTTCCCTAGTATATAAGTGCAATAGATTTTGCAGATGTTACCTACCCCAGCATTAAATACCTTGCAAACTACTCAACTCAGTTTATGCACTTCTATCTGCAAAACATTCCTCATGCAACACAAAAGTAAAATATATTTCCATTGCTGTTGTTGGTACTAGTACTACTAATTTTACCTCTACCAACAATGTAGTTATTTTTGTTGTTGTGGCAGTCCTTGAAGATTTACTCTGTTGTTTTTGTTCAATATTTTGCTGTCTTATTCAGATCTCAGCAGAGTTAATATTGCTCTTTATACATGTAGAATTAATAAAATAAGTATCATTGATATATATTCTGGAGTTGCTTCAATCGACTTACTTAACAAAAAGAGTATGATGCTTAGTGAAAAGAAATTATAATTGTTAATAGTGGGGTTTTTTTAGTATAGATTACAGTTGTTGCTATTGTAAAAATTTCTATTGTTGTTGTAGTGATAGTGCTAGTGATGATTGTAATGAAAGTAATTGCAGCAGCTATATTATTATTATTATTATTATTATTATTATTATTATTATTCAGAAAATATAGGTAATGGCTGTAGTAAGGGTAAAAGAAAGCAGTTGTTTACCTTTTGATATAGGAATAATACAAATGAAATTTTTTAAAAATATATAAACATTTGAGGTAAGATTAAGTTCTCTGGTTGAAGATTTGTTTGAAAGAACAATTACCTTGATAAATTACCTAGTTTATGTTGTTGAAATTTGTCCAAGTATATTTACATTAGTTCTGCACATTTGTAGATCGGTATTACTTAGTATCATCCCTTTGCTTGAAGATATGTATTATATATAATTTTTGGAGTTTCTAAAGAGTACTTCTTTTATTTTAATGTCTTCTGTGATGTGTTCTTCAGTATAACTGCTAGTGAGTGGATCACTTCTGTTGTGTTGTATGTAATAATCCATGGCACATTGAACAATATTGTCTATATTAGTCTTTACATTTCACTAAATTTCACCAACATTGCTGATAACTTGTAAATTATTTGAAATAAATTTCTTGCAAAGCTGGTGAAACTACATTGTATTACTGATAAAATCATACAACTATTGTTTTTCAATAGTTTATAACTTACTTGCACTCTGTTAGTTACAGTGGTTATAGAGCTTCTAGTATTGCTTTACAACAGCATACAGAATTACTAAGCCATTTATTTTATCAGTTACAAAAACTTTTTAATGCCAACACAGTATTATATAACTGTGTAGTGTTGTCTTCATTAGCTCCTTGAATGCCAATGTTATTGTTCTCAGTAATTAATAGAGAATCAATATTGTTATTAAATTACATTTTAGAAAACAAATGTTGTTAAACCACTGTACTATTACACTGTTATACTAATATAGTCCAACACTTGATAGAACATCTATCTTGTGTTGTATTCAATATTACAGTTGAAGCTAAGGCTAGCAGCATTTCATCCACCTTTATGTTCTGAGTTCAAATTCCAAGGATGGTTGTCTTTGCCTTTCATTCTTTCAGAGTTGATAAAATAAGTACAAGTTAAGCATTGGGGTTTATATAATTGACTTTCCCCTCCCACCAAACTAACTGGCCTTGTGCCAAAATTTGAAATCAGTACTCAAGTTGAAACTATTGTTTAAGATACTAATGCTATTATTAGTAACACCTCCAGAAATGGAGTAGTCAAAAACATGTAGTTAAGTAGTTATGATGTTACATATATAAGCTCTTATCACATCTTCACTTCATGTATAACAAACATTTGCTTGATCCAAAAGTAAAATGGCTTTCAAAGTTGAGTATATTGAGTATGTAGCACTATCTTTATCATGCTTAGTTTGAAGCATTAAATTAGATAAGTTCTATATAAAAAAATATCTAATAACAAATTTGATTTGGTTAACTATATCTCTGTACTTAGTAATAACATTTCAAAACAAGTTTTAGTTCATCAAGTGAGAGTCGCAGAATTACTGAAAACAAGTCTGTCATTAAGTGTCAACATCTAGTAAAGAAATAGATCTTCAACATATCTTTTTGATGAGGAGTATTCAGTTGTTCAGTCAACTGAACTACCTACTCATTGAATATGCATGTAAGGGGCTGAATATTCTACAGAGACATGTACTCTTTACATAATTCTAGGGTAGAATCAGTGTGACACAATATATCACAAATTCAGACCTTCTGTCTAACTAACTTCATTCACAAGGCTTGGCTCATCCTGAGACTATGGTAAAAGCAGACTTGTTAACCATGCAGGCATGCCATATCACTAATATCCTGGGAAATAATTTGCAAATAGCAACTCCTGTTCCTACTTTTGTTTTAATATTTAGCATCAGCATGCCTGTAGAAGAGAGTTGTTTCCACAAAAGTTGTCTAATGCAAATTTACAGCATGGAACATACTACATCTGAAAACATGCATTTTGGAAAAAGAAAGAAATTATCCATTTGCTGCTGTTTAGGATGATTTTTATCTTCCTCAGATATGTACAGCTTAGGATTTTTTTTTAATTATTATAGGTAAGTTAGTTCACACACATGTAACAGTCACCTTCCTTATCTTCTCTGATTATATTTAGTCCTTACTGAGTTAGCAGGGCTTAATATTAGTCTCTCTCTTACATATCACAAGGCTTCAGATTTATCAAGGGAGGAAAATGAGATTGTATAATGTTTTCGCTTTTGTCAACAATTTTATTAATAAAACAGCCATGAAGTCACTAAAACTGATACATTTGCTTGCTGTGAATTTAGTTCAACTCTATAGTGGTTAGTGGTCAAAATTATCTAAATTTTTCAGCTACTTCTTATGAGTATATAGGTTTCAATTTTTTGTTTAAACAGTATGAACAAGGAGAGAGTACTCACTACTAAAAATAGAGTTACATATTTTATCTATTGAAAGCTGACAATTTCACAAATTATTACTCCAACTTACTTATTTTAAATTTAAATTAATTCAAACAAAATAAAACATTTGGAAGATATTTAAATACAATCATTCACAAAAAGAAATCAAGGCAAATATTGAATATTGATTGGATGGAGCTTGCCCACTGTTTACAATTTTTTATGTAATTTCTCTATTGTATATTCTTCCTGCTCTGTGTTCCTGCTTCTCTGGTATTCTATTAGAAATTCGGTTTTTTTTTTTTTTTGCTCTTCCTTTGTTCCTCCTTCTTTCTCCTTAATTTCTTCCTTTCACTTTTCCCCTTTCCTTTTTTTTCCATTTTTTACTCTTACATTTCTTCCTCTCATCTCTTAGCCTACTTCTCCCATTTCATTTTTCCCCTCTTCTGAGTCATGTGATGAACTCCCCTAGACAAGATCCACCCAATCAATATATAATATTCACTTTGATTGTTGTATATCTGTTACAGTTGCTTTCAAATATTTTCTAAATATTCTATTTCATCAGATGATTTTCATCTGATGATTAGAAGCAAGAAACTCAGAGTAAAGATTATTGGAGTTTTCAGCTTTCAATAAAATCACACATATGCACATGTGTATATATGTATGGGGTTGCAGGTATGGTCGAGCAGTTAAGAAGTTTGCTTGGTAATCATTTGGCCTTTTGTTATATTTTACTGCATAATGTTTTGTTTAAGTGTCATTTACTATAGGTGTATGCTGATACAGCTTGAAAATTGAATTAAAGGTGCATAGATTTACTTACACATTATTTCAATGTGGATACTGAAATTGATTAAACAAGTGGTGTGTGTGTGCAAGTGTGTATGAATGTGTGTGTGTGTGTGTGTGTATGTGTGTGTATATCACATATTGTGTTGAACAAGACATAGAGTACTTATATTTTGTACCATACAATATTTATGATGAAGTAAATTCTAAAATATAAAGGCAAATATTTCTAATATAAAGTTATTGTGATTAATGACTTCCACAGCAATTTCAACATGCATCAACTTGGAGACATGCATCTAATTTTTATTTGGTGCTCATCTTATAATTCCTTTTATACATTCTCTGTAGTAAAAACTAAGAAAAACTTTTATGTATGAATTTGGTTATCCCCAAAATAATTTGACAGAGTTTCAAAATAATCAACCAACTAACACCACCCTAAAAATTTTTTGGGGAAAGAGGACAACTATTTCAGATTTCCATGCTTTAAACATTGGAGTGAGGTCTGCAAAAATTGTCTTTTGAAATTTCAGGGGGTTTTTTATCACTGCTCTTCCATTTTAGAGTGCACAACCATTTTCATTTTTGCCCATGTCTCAAGATTTTTTTCTGATTTACATATTTTAAACATTGAGATAATGATTCTGGAAAAGAATACTTTCAAAATTTCAATTTTTCATTTTTCTGCTGTAGCTTTTTCATTTTTGAATTTTTTTTTCTGAATTCTGTTTTTAACATAGGAAATTAGATTTTATGAAAAAATTTCAAAATTACTATCTCGTTTTTTTATGTTTTTTACTGTGCGCATCTCACTTGCATACAAGAAAATCAAATTTTGATGTAACAGTGCTCATCATCATCATCATCATCATTTAACATTCATGCTCCATGCTGGCATGAGTTGGATGGTTTGACTGGATCCAATGTGTTCAAGGATTACATAGTGCTCTGATGTCTGTTTTTGCATGGTTTCTATGGTTGGATGCCCTTCTAACACCAAACACATGTCATCATGGACTGGATGCTTTTTTTATTTTGAAACTCTGGGGTGATTATTTTGAAGCTCTGTCAAATTATTTTGAGGGTAACCAAATTCATACATTATTGAGGTCACCATGCAGATTACACCACTACAAACCCCAGCAGGTGGAGAGCTTCATGCTAGGGAACAAGGGGATTGAACAAGTGTGGAGTAGCAATGCAGGTTGTTGAAGGGTATTTGCATGGCTACTCACATCTAGTAGGCGAAGGGTATGGAAACAGAAAATGAACAGTAGGATTAGCAAGAGATAGATAATGGTGATGAAGTGCCTAGGTAGTTGCACAAGGTACAAGGTGAGCTAAAGAATCAATTTGCAAAAATGTGTGGGAAGGAAAATAGGTAGGGTTCAAAATGGGTAGAGTTCAAAGATAGATGAGCAAAGAGCTATGAGTTATGGGAGTAGAGAGTGGTTGCGGTGAGCAGCAGGAGCAGTAAAGATGATACAGTTGTCAGTGTGGAGGACAAGAGAGAAGGATGACATAGTTGGATAGTCTACAGGAGGTGGGGGGAAAACGAGGCAGGTCTAATACATGGGAGGAAGGGGTTGAGTTCCTGTAACATGGGTGGTGAGCACAATACATAGCACTTCCAGAAGTACTATGTATTGTCAGTTTCGCTGATGAGAGAAAGTCTTTTTTGAGAACATCATGTCACCAGACATCCTGGTTCCTTGTCATCTCTTCCACCAAGATCAAGATCCTGAGGTCAGCCTTAACCACTTCATCCCATGTTATGGGTCTCTCTCTTCCACTAGTTCTGACCACATTTAGCAATTGGTACTTCATTATTATATTGAAGGAAAGAAATAAATGTGAGATGGTCAGATGGAAGTGTTGTGAGACTGGAAAAAGCAAAAAGTGCAAGAGCAACAAACAGTATAGGATTCATCATAAACAAAGAATATGCTTCGAAAATCATTTCCTGCCAATTGTCTTCTTCACAGATTGAAGTGCTAGATGTTTATCTCTCAGGAAATGCCACCCTAAAGATCATTCTGACCTATGCTCCCAAAAATACTAGCAAAGACGATTGAAATGGAAGAGCTGTACTAAAAACTTGAGGAAGTGCCAGCTCACAAATCCATTTATGTTGTAGTGATGAGAGATTTCAACACAAAGGTTGAAAAAAGACAACAGAGAGAGAAATATGTTGGGAAGTTTGGATCAGAAGTGAGAAATGAAAGATGAGTATGTTTGGTTACCATGGCAGAGGCAAGAAGACTTTACATTAGGTACAGCCTCTTCAGGAAGCAACCTGGAAGGAGATAGACTTGGTGGCTCCAAATGCTTGGTGTGTGTGTGTGTGTGTGTGTGTGTGTGTGTGTGTCTTGAATTATATGTTTTAAGGAAAGAATACTGTGGAAAATAATATATCACAGTTCACCATTACTGTATTATTTATTCCCACCATGCACATTTATATTCTCTTTCTTTCCTTGTTATTTCTTTTACCTTCCTGGTTGTAGCTATTTCAATCTCTACTTTTGTTTTCCCCTTCTCTCTCTCACTTATACTTCCTTTCAATTTCTTTCCTCCCTCTCCCTCCCTCTCTCTTTCTCTGTCTTTCTCTCTTACACTGCCTGTCACTTCAACCTCTCTCTCTCTCCTCTTCTTCTCTTTGTATCTCTTACTTTGTGTTTTGAATATTAATTAGCACATGTCATCAACATGAGATGGACTCTCTGGACATTAAAAGCAATTAGATGTGCTAATTATAATTATATATATATATATATATATATATATATATATATTCAAATATGAATTAGGAGCAGCTCGAGGGATATAAACAATATTGAACACATATACACAAGGTATGCGTTTTGCTAGTTTGTGGGTAGGCTGCACTTACAGGAATAAGACAATATATTCTCGTCAACGCACCTGGTGTTAAAACACCTGGAAGTTATAGACAAGTGAGATAACTTGCATCAGATCATATTCAGGTGTGATAGACGTTTCGTCCTTTTTTGTGACTTGTCAATACTGCATACTCAAACGAGGCCTGATGCAAGCTAAATTGCTGTCAATGACTATATGCAAAATAGTGTAAGAACCAACGTTTCATACCGTGGAAAAAAATTCAAATATAAATTAGAAGCAGCTGGAGGGTTATAAACAATATCGAACACACATGCACAAGGTATATGTTTTGCTAGTTCATGGGTAGGCTGCACCTACAGGCGATTTAGCTTGCATTGGACCTCATTCAGGTATGCAGTATTGACACGTTACAAGCATGACAAAACATCAATGTCTATTGCTCCTGAATGAGATCTGATGTGAGTTGTATCACTTGTCTATGACTTCGAGGTGTTTCTACACCAGGCACGTTCATGCCTACAAGCATAGCCTACCCACAAACTTGCAAAACACATACCTTGTGTGTATTCAATATTGTTTATACATACATACATACATACATACATACATACATACATACACACAAAAATAATTGATTCTCAAACTCAGAATAATGCTAACAGAATAGCACGAACAGGATAAAACATCCATGTTATTGCAGAAAAATTTGCCAGCAGCAAGGTTAACTAGGAAAATAGGTTTTCTGTGTGGAAGTTGCACAGGTACAATAAACACTAAAAATGTACAGAAAATAGACTCTATCAAATGCCAGTGGGATAAACTAGAGGTATTTGATAGCTTCCATTATCTAGGTGACCAAGTCAGTAGCGGAGGTGGATGCTCCAAGAGCATAGATGCAAGAATAAGAATAGGCTGGGAAAGTTCAGAGAGCTCTTACCTCTGTTGGCAAGAAAGGGCCCTCCCTCAGAGTGAAAAGCAGATTGTATGATGCCTGTATATGAACAGCTGTGCTACACAGCAGTGATACAGGGGCTGTGACCAGCAAGAACATGTGTAGTCTTGAAAGAAATGAAGCTAGCATGCTTCATTAGATATGCAATGTCAGTGTACATGTACAACAGAGTGCAAACATCTTGAGAGAAAAGTTAGACATAAGAGGCATCAGATGTGGTGTGCAAGAGAGGCGACTGTGCTGATATGGTCATGTGATGCATATGGACGAGGACAGCTGTGTAAAGAAGTGCTGATCTCTAGCTGTGGGAAGAACCTGTGGAAGAGGGAGACCCAGGAAGACATAGGACAAGGTGGTGAAGCATGATCTTCGAATGTTGGGCCTCACAGAAGCAATGACTAGTGACCAAGATCTTTGGCAATATGCTATATTTGAGAAGACCTGTCAAGCTAAGTGAAACCATTGTCGTGGCCAATGCCAGTGTCATGTTACTGGCATGTAAAGCGCACCTTTCAAGCATTGGGCCTCACGGAGGCAGAGTACCTGATGCTAGTGTCTTGTAAAAAGTACCTATCATGTGTTGGGCCTCACGGAGGCAGTGTGGCTGATGCCAGTGTTGCATAACTGGCACCAGTTATGTACCTTTCGAGCATTGGGCCTCACAGAAGTAACTGGCACATAAAAAGCACCTGGCGAGTGTGGGGCCTCACGGAGGCAATGTGGTCAATACCAATGTTGCGTAACTGGCATGTAAAAAGCACATTTTGAGCATTGAGCTTCATGGAGACATTGACAAATGACCAAGACCCTTGACAATATGCCTTGCTTGAGAAGAAGACCCATAAAGCCAAGTGAAGTTGTCGTCATGACAGATACTGGTGTCACACAACTGGCACTCGTGCTGGTGGCACATAGAAGCTTCTACTACACTCTTGGAGTGGTTGGTGTTAGGAAGGACATCCAGCCATAGGAACCATGCCAAATCAGACTGGAGTCTGGTGCAGCCCTTCAGCTTACCAGCCCTGGTCAAACCATCCAGCCCATGCCAGTATGGACAATGGACATTAAAAGATAATGATGATGATGATGATGATGATACACACACACACTCACACACATGAGATTAATAAATAACAAGTGAACTGGAAATTATGTAGTGAATTTTATTAGCTTACAGATATAGTGCACCCATAACTGAGTGTGTTTGTGTACCACCTTTTAATTTCCTCAAAGCTTCTAAAATTTTATTTGGGAAAGCCTTAATAAATTTTAAAGTACATGTGGGGATGAGCTGGAAGAAGAGGGTCATGACGTGAATGGTCAAGGGGCTGACCGGAAGAGGAAGCGCAAGAGGGGAAGTGGGGGCAGAGGGGCAAGCATCAGCCTTTTTTGCCCCGTCAGAGGTGTTGTGAACAGACGTTAGTGAATTCACTCTCAGCTTTGGTTATATAGCAGCTGCTTATACTGGGTGACAGGAGTAGGGCAGGACCATCGGAGAGATTACTGCTAGACAGGCATCGACAAGAGGAAGGTAGGTGAACCTCTTTTTATTTTCCCATGCACGACAAGCTATTTCGGCAGTCATATACAGATGTTGTTGTCCCCTACTACATGATGGCAGTGAAGATAAGGATCGGCAATGATGTCATCAGACCTTTCTATGGCAAAGGAGACATAGTAATTTGGATATGAAAGGTCGAAGTTGTGGTCAGGCTACATAGCATCGACGATGTAGCAAACCTCATAGTGCTGTATTTGGAGGGGAATGCACTAGCACTCTACCCCAAAATGAATGAAGAACAATTGAGTGTAGCAAAGATCAAGCAGTGCTTGAGAGAGGCTTACACAGAGGGAGAGTACACTGCTTTTGCTAAGCTGGAAATGGTCAGGTGGACAGAGGAACAGGTTGACAAATATACTGCAGATGTACAGAAGCTGGCTATGCTGTTTGGTTTTATCAGAGAGAGGCTGGAAAAGGCAGCATGACTGGCTTTTGTGAATGGCTTTCCTGACAATGTGTCAGTGCAGCTACAACAATTGCCTGGCAGCAAAAAAATGGTGACGAGTGAGCTCATCGTTTAAGCCCGTGTGTTGAGACAAAACACCAAGCAGAAGGCAGTAATGGTAGTGGTTGCAGAAGCCCGCAACATTGCGTGATGGCTGGTGAAAGACAAAAAGAAACCTGCCGTGGAACGACAGCAGCCATTCACAGGCTGGTGTTTTAAGTGCCAGGGACCACACATGGCTAGGGACTGTGCAGAGCCCAAACCCGTTTGCTACTGGTGCAAACAAACTGGGCATATCGCCCGAAATTGTGGTTAGGGAAAAGACCGCAGTGAAGTTGCTGCCTCTCAAACTTCCCTCATGAATGAGTAAAGGTGCTTGTGCAGCCACTGCCAGTAGTTGAGGCCGTGGTCAGGGGAAAGATATTAAAGGCCCTCATGGATACGAGCTGCATGACATCTCTCATGGCCCTGAAGGTGATAAAGAAATGGAAGGGGATGAGTGGTGTTTGGGTGGTCGACAGCAGTGAAATTGAATACAAGGGTAGTGGCAACATGGAGATAGTGGTGCAAGACACAACACTAAGGCTGCAGACAATCATGATTGACCACATGGTAGATGGGATTGATGTGGTAATGGGAATGGATGCAATCAACCACCTTGGAGGTGTCAGTGTTGGACTAGACATGATTTTGTTTGGTGGCATGGGGGTGCCATGCACTGTGAGTCAGGAATGTGAGAGGGAGCAAAGCTCCGTGAGGATCTGCACTGCCTACACAACTAAAGACAAGGATTTTCAGGTGGCATTCGATGGTCAGCAGTGGACAATAAAGTGGTGCTGGAAAGAGGAGCCCCAGAGGCTGAAAAACAGGGTGAGCTGCTACCAGCATACCCTGAAAGGACATGCCAGGAGTGAGTTTGAAGAAGGGGTAGATAGGTGGATTAAGGAGGGTGTCCTTATCCCATGGAAGGAGGAGGTGGTGAGCAGAGTGCTACTGCTAATGGCAGTGAAGCAGCCAACAAAGGCAAAGTCAGACCTGTGCTGGACTTTCAGGAAATGAATGGCTAGGTATCATGCCACCCAGATGGTGAGGCGATTGATGTCTGTGGTGAGATGCTGCATGTATGGAGACAGTCAACTAAGGCAGCAATGATTGTCAACTTGAAGTCAACATATTTGCAGCTCCATGTGAGTGACAAACTGTGGTAGTATCAAACTGGTGTGATACAAGGGTCAGACATATTGTCTGACAAGGCTGGGTTTCGGGCTGAATTCTGTGCCAAAGATCATGGCGACAGTACTCAAATCTATCCTGGGAAAGGTGAATAGGATAAGAAGGGTCATCAATTCCTATATAGATGACATTTTTGTGGACAAGACTGTAGTGCCTGCCACAGAGGTTGTGAGACATTTGAAGAAATTTGGGCTGATTTCAAAACTACTGGAACCAATGGCTGGAAGAGCTGCCTTGGGGCTGAAGCTTCAAAGAGACAGAACAGGCATGTTGGTGTTTTGGAAGGGGAGAGTTCCCAGATTTGGGTATGAATGTCAGTAGGAGAGAACTGTTCTTGATGTGCGGGAAATTTGTAGGTCACTACCCTAATATGGGGTGGCTGCATACAGCATGCAGTTACATAAGAGACGAACAGAAGGGGAGAACTGGGGTGACAGTGGTGATGATGCAAGAAATTCTGGAGAGGACGAGAGCAGAAGACCCAGTCTGAGGGAACTGGTGTGTGCCCAAATCGGATAATGGGACCGTATGGTGTGATACTAACAGCATTGTGATAGGAGTTGTGTTGGAAATTGAAGATGCCAAAGAGGAGGACGTGGCCTGGCTTCGAAAAGCAGACGATTACTACCACATCAATGTCACTGAGTTGGATGCAGTACTGAAGGGAGTGGATTTGGCCTTGAAATGGGGGCTGCACTCCATCAAAATCCAGATGGATTAAGCCACCGTGCTTGGCTAGATAGGATTGGTGATCACCAATGAGAAGAGAGTTCGAGCCAAAGGGGCTGTGGAAATGTTAGCAAAGTGCCACCTAGGGGTTCTAGGAGAGCTAGTTGCCAAGTTTGGCCAGAAGCTGAATGTGATTTTTGTGCCTTCAGAGAGAAACAAGGCAGACATTCTAACCAGGGTGAAAAAGGCCTGGTTAGAGGAACCAGAACAATCAAAGCAAGGGGTAGCTGGGGTGTGTCGGTTAAATGACTCCAAACTAAGGAGACTGCATGTCATGCATCATATGGGCATGAATAGAACCCTGTATCTCTCCAGGAAGAGTGATTTCAATGTTACTAGATGGAGCATCCAAAAGGTGGTCGGAAACTGTGATAGGTGTCAATCCATCGATTCTGCTCCAAGTGTGCATGAGCAGGGAAATATTTCAGTAGAGTACAACTAGAGATGACTGGCAGTGGATGTGACGCACTACTGGCAGGGAACATATCTCTCAATGGTCAACTGTGGGCTGGGCCAGATGACCATTTGGAGGGAATTGAAAGCAGGCTCTGTAGACGAGATTGCATATATTCTAAACGAGGTATTCTTAGAGCAGGGCCCTGTGAATGAATTGCTGATAGACAACAGCACAGCGTTTCATTCAGAGGTGCTGAAAGAGATGCTTGACAGGTGGAAAGTGCACTGCTTTTTCAGAGCAGCATACAGGCCAAGTGGAAATGGGACCGTGGTGAGACATCATCGAACAATCAAGGCCATGGTGGAGAGTGGACACATTTTGCCGCTGGAAGCAGTATTCTGGTACAACATGTTGCCCCGATCGGGACAGGCCAAAGAGTCCGTGCTACATAGAGTGATATTCAAATATTAATGGCAGCATCCGAGTAAACCATTGGAATGCTCTGTGGAAGAGAGAGGGCTCATCTTCATGGAGGTGGGAGATGAAGTTTGGATCAAGTCGCTGCACAACTCAGTGGAACAGAGGAATAGTGATGGCTGTCGATTCCAAGAACAACATTTCTGTGAATGGAATGCCACATCACATCTTAGATGTTCATAGGATTGTCGCTTCATTGGATGATGATTGTGGAGAAGAGGAAGAGAAAAAGGTTCCCAGCTTAAGAAGATCTCAACATTCAAGGCACCCACCCAGGTGGATGGTAGATTTCAACTTGGAGTGAAGTGAGGTGATTTTTGAGATCAGCGGGGCATGTGGAGATGAGCTGGAAGAAGAAGGTCATGATGCGAATGGTCAAAGAGCTGAGTGGAAGAGGAAGCGTGAGAGGGGAAGTGAGGGCAGAGGGGTGAGCATCGGCCTCTTTTGCCCTGTCGGAGGTGTCATGGATGGACGTTGGTGAATTCGCTCCCAGGTTTGGTTATATAGCAGCTGCTTATGCTGGGTGACAGGGGTAGGGCAGAACCATTGGAGAGATTACTGCTAAACAGGAGTCAACGAGAAGAAGGTAGGTGAACCTCTTTTCATTTTCCCACACATGACAGTACATAAGAAATTGTGTACAGAGTTTGAAGGATAAAAGCCACTCTCAGAAATATGTATGGATTTAGATAATTTTGTGTGTATATATACATAAATATATATATATGTATGTACAAAGGCATGTGATAAACCCCTGTATAAAAAAAAGCTATATGTGTTTATGTATGTATGTTTGTGTGTGTATATATATATATATATATATATATATATATATATATACTTTATTTAAAAGCAGCAGAAATATAACAAAAGCTGTTACTCAAAACTGTCCAACGAACGGGAATGTGAAACTCTGAGTAACACCTTTTGTTATATTTCTGCTGCTTTTAAATAAAGCATATTACTCTACCTCTGGTATTTGAGTACTCTTTTTTCCACCTTGTTTCATATATATATATATATATATATATATATATATATATATATATATACATATGTACATATATATGTGTGTGTGTGTAAAGGTATGATCCAAGGATCAAGGTGTAGGAAGTTAGTAAGCTTTGGGCCAAAGATACTTTAATCGAAAGAAGTTTACATTGCCGTCAAAGGTTCCCATGTTGTCTTGCAGGAGATTCAATTATATCTGCATTTGTCATGAAAAAAATGTTTTCGAGTGTGAGGAGTGGATATTCAGAGTATTCACATGAGTCAGCTTTGTCTCTTCATAACTTTTTGAAAGCGGGTATTTTGAAATGAAAATTTCAACAAATATATTTCTGAGTATGTAGAGTAAGATTATACCAGAATTTAATGTGGAAATACAAACTGGTGGGACAGCACACATACATAGTATCACACATTTTGTTTTTCTTCAAAAAATTTAGTTCACAACAAATTCTGATATAATTTGAATTTACACCATGTAAACAGTATTTGTTGAATATTTCCTTAAAAAAATATCCATGTTTCTGAAAGTTGTGAGAAAAGAAATTCATTGGGCCACATATGTGAAGTATGCTGCTTACTTAGATTTGAGGGATATTGTGATGCTATTGCTATAAGATCTAGCTACCATGTAGAGGTCTTTCTATTTGCCTCATACATGTACATATATACATGCATAAAGCAATGGATATACATACTCAAATGTTCTCCACTGACTTTGCTTCCTCATAACTTCCAGAAAATGGATATTTTGCATTGAAATTTTTTACAAATATGCTTAGGATGATGACTATTCCAGTTTTGTCTGAATTAGTTGTGAAAAAATGTATTCAAGGGGAATGGAGAGAGGAGATTCAGAAGATTCACATAAGTTGGCTTTCTTTCCTCATAACTTTTGGAAAAGTGGATATTTTTAAATGAAGATTTCAACAAAAACCTTTCAGAGCATGTAGATTATGATTAGATTTAATATGGAAATAAAAATTGGTGGGATAGCACACTTACATACTGACATTTACCACATTTTTTTCAAAAAATTTATAATCACAACAAACTCCAATATAATCTGAATCTACACCATCTGAAACATATTTGTAGAAAACTTCATTAAAAAATATCCATGACTCTGAGTTAGGGAAGAAATTCATTGGGACATATATATGTGATGGTATGCTTCAGCTAACAATGGCTGGTAACTGTATATTATTGTGCATGCATTATAGGAAATCCATAATAAACATGTATTTTATATATATATATATATATATATAATACACTTATAGATACACACACACACACACACACACATATTTTTTATTAAAGCTTCAAAATTATCACAAGACCTGTTGCTCAGAGTTTCATGTTCCCATTTGATGGACAGTTTTTATCACACCTATCCAATGAACTAAAACATGAAGCTTTGTGTAACAGTTTTTTTGATGATTTTGTAGCTTTAATAAAAGCATATTACTCTACCTCTGGTATTCGGGTACTATTTTTTTCCACCTTGTTTTGCACTTATGCGCTCACCTGTGTGTGTGTGTGTGTGTGTGTGTGAATATATATATATATATATATATATATATATATATATATATATATTTATTAGTCACAATGAGGATATTCAAACCTCTTATAGGGATTTTTATCCAAAATATACTGGTTTAACATAGAAAATTTTGAAGATATAATCCTTCAATGAATATATTACATAGAATATCATAAGATATCGGACACATTTATTCAGTTAGAAAACAATGAGATCTAATGGATACAAATAAATTTATTAATTAATCAAATATATTAACCAATAATTGTTTCATTTCTCAAATAAGATTAAAATTACAAAACATATATAAAAATATACTTTTGCATTTTAAATACCTTATAAGGAAAATCATCAGGGTTTTCAGAGGACAATAGGGATTACATTAAGATACTTTTGGACTATACAGAATATATAAACAGAATATATATAAACATGTTTACTATGCGCATAGCACTCTGAAAGCCCTGATGATTTTCCTTATATATTTTTATATATGTTCTGTAATTTTAATCTTATTTGAGAAATGAAACAATCATTGGTAAATATGTTGATTAATTAATAAATTAATTTGTATCCATTAGATCTCTTTGTTTTCTAACTATATATATATATATATATATATATACAATGGGTTTCTTTCAGTTTCCATCTACCAAATCCACAAAGCCTTGTGAGTGGATTTGGTAGATGGAAACTGAAAGAAGTCTTTTGTGTATATATATATATATATATATATATATATGCTCTTTTAATCATTTTACTCTTCTACTTGTTTCAGTCATTTGACTATGGCCATGCTGGAGCACTGACTTTAGTCAAGCAAATTGACCCCAAGACTTATTCTTTGTAAGCCTAGTACTTATTCTATCGGTCTCTTTTGCCAAACCACTAAATTACGAGGATGTAAACACACCAGCATTGGTTATCAAGTGATGTTGGGGGATAAACACAGACACACAAACATATATATACACACACACACATATATATATACATATATACGATGGGCTTCTTTCAGTTTCCGTCTACCAAATCCACTCACAAGGCTTTGGTCGGCCCGAGGCTAAAGTAGAAGACACTTGCCCAAGGTGCCACGCAGTAGGACTGAACCTGGAACCATGTGGTTGGTAAGCAAGCTACTTACCACACAGCCACTCCTTCGCCTATATATATATATATATATATATATATATATATATATATATATATATATATACACATATATGTATATATATATATGTGCATATGTATGTATATATTTATGTTTATGTATCTTTGTGTCTGTGTTTGTACCCTCATCACCACTTGACAACAAGTGTTGGTGTGTGTACATCCCCATAACTTAGCAATTTGGCAAAACAGATTGATAGAATAAGTACTAGGCTTAAGAAATAAGTCCTGGGGTTGATTTGTTTGACTAAAACCCTTTTAGGCAGTGCTCCAGCATGGCTCCAGTCAAAGGACTGAAACAAATAAAAGAATACACACACATACACACACACACACACACACACACACACACACACACACACACACACACACACACACACACACACACACACACAACGAGGCAAGGGTACCAATGCTTTCCTTACTGAATACATACTTCTGTATTTTGTTTGCTTATTTTGCATTTTTCATAGATTCTAATTCTCTGGTATTTAAAACATAAATATTTCAAGTTAATTTTTCAAAAAATAAATGCAGTAGAAAGTTACCTGAGGACATCTTGATCTATCACTGTCACTTGTATACTGTGAAACAGGAAAGTTTATGATATTGAATATGAAGATTAAGATTTAGATAAGTTCAAATATGTTTGGGATATATTTTACTTGTATAAAGGCCTTATCTACTTCTAATTTTGTCATGAAGAACCTTTTTTGCTTAAGGCAATAAATATTGAAAAACACCAACAGTTATTTCAAGGTGCCCTGCAATAGAAGTGATGAATGCCCTATTTCTAGATTTTTGATCATCATCAACATTGCGTACCACAAGAGAGACAACCCCAAAATGTCCCAAATTTTAACTGATCTATATGTTTGTTTACTAGCAACACTGCTTTCACATGCCCACTACAATATTTGTTTAGCTGGTGCCAGTGTCTTATGGGATTTATCCATGTTTTCATGCTGATATACTATAAGGAAATCAATGTTTCCAAAATCATTTCAGGGTTGTCTCTCTTATCATTAGTACACAGCGCTGATGAAACTCAAGAAGCTAGAAATGTGGCATTTACCACTTCTGCTAGAGGATAGATTGAAATGACTGTTGGTGTTTCTCAACACCTATTGCCTAAAATGAGAAAAGTTTTCCACAGGAAAACTTGCAGTGAATACTGATCAAATATGTCACATACATATTTGAACTGATCTAAATATATTCATTTACTCACACCACTGCTTTCACATGCCCACTACAATACAAAGAGGAAACATTTTTTTGTAAAAATAAACTTTTTTAAAAATCATAATCTCTTATGTTTAAAACCTAAAGATCGTGATTTTTTTTTTTTTTTACGTGAAGATGGGTGCTTATTCCAAAACTCTGCCAAACAATTGACAAGGAGATGACTCCTCCCAACAGCAATATGATTCAACTTCCAGTATCAATACTTCAATCACTTCTTGATGTATTTAGGTTCTGTGTTATTCAAACTGTGTAACTATGAATGTACTTAAATCCACAAGAAGCTTTCAAAATTGTAAATGTGAAATATTCAAATGAGGAAATTGTTTTTATGGATCACATGGAAAAATCAAAAAGAAATAATAGTGTTGGATGCTGAAATTGGTAAATAAGTGCTCTGTATGTGAACTAACTACTTTGTATAATATTTCAAAATGATTAGTGAGATCTAGGGATTCATTTATTCATTTTTACATCTATTTTTCCACACTAGCACAGTTTAGACAAATATATATTATTAAGACATTGTTTTGTGGCTAGATATCCTTCCTGTTATTGACTTCTTTTTTTCAAGTAAGTGATATCTTATTGCACACATCAATGTAGATGCAAGGCCAGGAGATGATCATTGACAAGGAAAAGGTCAGCAAAAGGGATTTTCACTATAATGCAAATGTCAACAACACACAAATACTTGTGTGTATAGGTGTGTGTGTACTGCCATCATCATTCAACATCTATTTTCCATGCTGGCATGGGTTGGACAGTTTGAAGTCATCTGTTTTGGCATGGTTTCTACAGCTGGATGCCCTTCCTAATGCCAACCACTTTACAGAGTGTACAGGGTGCTTTTTATGTGGCACCAGCACATAAAAAGAATTGTATTTTAGTATGTATGTATGTATGTATGTATATATATAATCAAGTGGAGAATGGAGAAACAAATACAAGAAGAAGCATGTCAATTGCACTAGTTAGCCATTGATTTAATTATGTGGAGATTTTATAATGATTCATTGACGATCGTTTCGATGTGCCAAGATCTCTTCAGAATGTTGAGAAGTATGTTAAAGTTCATGGTGTGAGAGATGCAGGAATAACAGTTAGGGGATATAGTAATGCATATAGTGGTATAAGAATAGAGTTAGGTAAAGTTAGTCTTACATTTTAGTCGAAGTTGTGTTAATAGTCTTTCTGCGAAGGAGAGGTAGGGTGGGTGCTGTTGAAGCTCGTAGTTCCAATTTTGGTCAAACACATTCCGCATGTGGTTGTTTTTAAAAATTCGAGCATGTGTTTTTGTTTTTTAGCACCGGCGGTGTTAGTAAATGGGAGTAACTCTAAGTTTTGGTGAAGAGGGAGCTAACTCTGACCTTATTAATATTTGATTATATTTAATTATACTTAGAAAAAGGAAAATTCTTTTTTACATATTTAATTATACTTAGAAAGTGAAATTTTTTTTACATATTTAATTATACTTAGAAAATGAAAATTTTGTAGTGTGTAGACAAATTCGGTTATTTTCGTATTTCTTGTTTAAAAGGTGTGTTGTAGCCATTATGATTTCGAGGCGTTCTGTTAGACAGAGGTCGCACCGTCTGTTAGTTGAGTTATAAGAATTTGCTGTTTTTAGTATATGCCATTTTAGTTTGTATGCTATATTATTGTCCTTTAATTCCCAGATATAACTACTAAGTCCTGTTGAATTTGCCTTCTTTCTATTCTTAAAGCTAGATCGGTGTTCATTGTATCTAAGGCGAATTTGGTTTTTATGTGGCGCCAATGCAAGATCTAATATGGCCATTTGTGTGTATGTCGCATTGGTAAACTACATTTTTGGTCTTACATCTATTGGAGAAATTGCATTGATTCCTATCTCTACAGCTACATAGGTTGTAAGGGGTGTCTATGTCTGTGTGTTGTTGTGTGGCCCTATTGTTTTTTTGTTTTTTTTGGTGTGTATCTCTGCTCTGGATTAGGGTTGGGGTTTGTTCTATTTGTCAGACGGTCGTTAGTTTGGTCTAATTTTTTATTATTAATAGAGGCTATGATGGTAGCTAAGTTACATGTCAGGCTGTGGCCGATTCTAATTTTGTTCTTAAATATTGCTGCATATTTATCATTTACATTTAGATGTTTATCTATTATGTTCATTAATGAACAGACTATGTTGGATTTGTGGTTCATGGTGTAGGGGATAATTAGCCAGATCGTATCCCTATTGTTCTTATTGTTATTACGGTTATGTCTGGTATAGAACCTGCCATTATAGCTGGGAAGGCTAGTGAATTTGTCTTTATGGCTATCTAATTCATTTCTATAGTTAGGTTTATTTTTAGTATGTGTCTTATCAGTGTTAGCTGTGTTAGTATTGTTTGGTTTTTGTGGGCCCGGCGTAGGGTTCATTTTAGTTCTCTGGGTCTCGCTGTTATTAATAATATACTTATCTTTGTATGGCTTAATATTGATTATGTTCTGGTTTTTATTGTATTTCTGCTTCGTCATGTTATTAGTCTTATTAATCCTAGTAGTTTTATTGGTATTGGTGTTTACACTGTTGTTGGTATTTTTGGTGTTATGTGGTTTGGCTTTGGGATCCTTTGTATTTCTATTACTTTCATTATGTTTAATTGTGTCCTTCATATTGTTAGTGTGGTTTGCAGTAGGGTTTTGTGTGTTATTAGTGTATGTGTTGATAGCATTTAGATTCCCTTTTTTGGGGTCTTTTTTATGGTTATTGGATTCTAGGAATTTAATTTTATGGTTGAATCCTGCTTTATGTAGTGCGATGTTATAGGTTTCCTTATGCTTATTAAAAATATCCTGGTTAGAGGAGAGGTGTGATATTCTATTGCTTATGCTATGTACTAAGCCTCTCTTAAGGAATAGCGGGTGGTTACTGGATGCGTTTATTTATTTTAGGTTAGTGTTTGGTTTTATGTGAGGTTCATAGAGTCCTGTGGCTAGGTTGCAATTTGCGTCTAAGTAATTTATGGAGGTGTGTTCATTTTCTATGGAAATGGCTAGTCCAAATCTTTTGAAGAATTTGTGTAGGTTTTTCTTGATGAGTTCAAGTTTCCTGTTAGAGGGATTTTTAACTACAAAAAGCGCGTCGTCCCTGTATAAGCCTCCTTTGAGATCTGGGAATTCGTCCTGTATGTTTGAAAGCAAATATATGCCCACTAAGTCGGTTATCTGAGCTGAATCCAGGGCTCCCATGGTGATATCGAAGGAGTTTGGGGAGTCCTTACGGACCCAGAGTGTGTTATCAAAGCTTATAACTGATTTCCTTGCTTCAAGTATTACTTTTATTTCTTTCATAGTTAGATGCGGTTTAAACCATAAATTACCAGCCTCTGGATACCTTCTAACAAAGACAGTACCCACACAAGTAATCTCCAGGAGTGCTTTCGGATTTAATTATCCCCTGGTTGCTTAGATACTTCAGACTACCCCTTGAATGTTTAAGCAATCCTATCATATACCTATATATATATATATGTATATATATATATACACACACACACACACACATATATTAATATACATATATGTGTGTGTGTGTGTGTATTTATGTATATATGCATATATACAGGTGTACGTTAGAGGTGTTTAAAGCCTCTAAGGAATAGATATATCCAAAGGCACTTCTGGTAATTACCTCAGTAGGTATATTCCTTGGTAAAAGGTATATGGCATCAGGTAATTTAGCAGGTAACCGTAGTTTAATTTATATAGACAAGAAGCAAATGGAGGAAAAATAACAAACAGAAGTGTGTCTTTTGCACTAGTAAGCCATTATTTGAGAGAGTGAGAGTGAAGTTGTTTACGATCGTTTCTGTTTACTATGGTGAGGAAAATATATATTTATATTCTTGCCTTGTTGCTAATGGTAGACATCATCAGAATGAAGAAGTCAGTGGTAGAGAGAAGATGAGTGAAAGATCAATGGTTACATCGGAAAAGAGAAAATCAAAGATTCGAGTGTCTTACATTATAGTTGGGTTCACAGTTCATTAAGTCCAAGAGCACCTGAATATATTAATGACTAAACCTCCTCTGTTGAATAAAAAACATGAAAATAATTTTTCCTGTCTGCATATAGGCGAATTTGTCTTCTCTAAGTTTTGTTAAACCTGCTCTATCCTGCACATATCACTATCCTAGCCTCACCCCTACTAGTAGGCTTACCAGCACATTACCTCCCCTTAACCACTGGCACCAACCCAAACTTACATTATAGATAAACACACAAAATACCTAATATACCCTACTCCAAACTCACATAATAAACCAATAATTATATACCTACTCTACATCCTACACTAGCCTATGTATGCATATAATTTTTTTAACTGAGAACCACCTAAGACACCTACAAGCAAACTTTCCCTTCCCACCCTCTTTCTCTATGCACTCTTCATAACAAAATAGTATTACGCCAATGAGTCTCTCTACACGCTAAATCGGACCGACACTTGTTCCATATTTTACACCAATATATGGCTTCCTGTAATAATACAAACCACCTACAACCTATATTTCAATGACACTTAGGTCATTATAATAGCACCGGTTTTCCCTAATTAGAATTAGCTCCCTTATATTGCACTGCAGGTGAACCCCAAAAGTAACAGGCACATACAAGACATGTCACTGAATAACCATGAGACCACTGGTCCAACTTATATTCTTCATCCACCTCATAACAGACTTAACGAACTGTGAACCCAACTATAATGTAAGACACTCAAATCTTTGATCTTCTCTTTTCCAATGTAACCATTGATCTTTCACTCTTTTTCTCTCTACCTCTGACTTCTTCGTTCTGGCAATGTCTACCATTAGCAATGAGGCAAAAATATAAATATATATTTTCCTCACCATGGTAAACAGAAACGATCGTAAACAACTTCACTCTCACTCTCACCTTTATTTACTAATTAAATAATGGCTTACTAGCACAAAACACTTCCGTTTGTTATTTTTCCTCCATTTTCTTCTCATCTGTATATACATACATATGTGTGTGTGTGTGTGTGTGTGTGTGTGTGTGTGTGTGTGTGTGTGTGAAGAAGTCAAAATTATCCACACTTTTGCCATAACATATCTTTGTTATTGTCACACTGCCTTCTGCATATGCGTGCATATAGTTGGTACTATCATGGTCAATTGATCGAAGTCTGAGCCTGATCATGCCATTTTTCTTTCTGGTTTTACACTGTAAGCATGGCAACTCCACAAGCAATGTACACCAAAGAAGAACAAAGAACAGTGATCCTATTTCTCTGGAAAAGGGGCATGTGATCAACAGTGCAAGATACAGTGCTTCAGTCAACAAACTGAAGCCAAATGTCGAAGCCTATTGTCGAAGAAAGTTTTGTTGTTGCATGACAATGCATGCCCACACACAAGCCACCCAGACCATTGAAAGCATTGACGAATTGAGTTTTGAGGTACTGGAACATTCTGCCTACAGCCCAGATCTCATCCCTTCTGACTATCATATCTTTGAACCACTCAAAGATGGTTTATGTGGTCATCAATTTCCTACAGATGAAGATGTGAAGGAAGTGGTGGATGAATGGTTGCATGACCAACCAAAAACCTTCTTCTTGGAGGGAATATACAAGCTTGTGGACCACTGGACCAAGTGCATTGAAAAGGAAGGAGACTCTATAGTAAAATGACATACTTGTTTATCCTCTGCTATTGTGTAAATACATTGAAAAATTAAGAGTGTGTATAATTTTTGACTCGCCCTTGTATGTAAGACATTTTATTTCACCTTGCACCAGTTCACTCAGCTGTTGAAATCACTGGTGCTAAGCTGTATCAGCCTTTGCCTTTCTCTTGTATAACATCAGTGGCATGGATAGGAAAGGCTGGTATGCATGGGCAACTGCTGGGCTTCCATAAACAATCTTGCCCAGATTTGTGTCTCAGAAGGGAACTTTTTAGGTGCAATCCCATGGTCATTCATGAGCAAAGGGGATCTTTACTCTTTATGTAGCAGGAAATGTACAAAAAGTAAAAAACTTAATCATGTGCTCATTCTCTACAATCACTTGACAGAAAACATTCAGAGCATTGATTGTTTGGACATGTTCAGTCAACCATATCAGCTTATGGTTGATGCAAAACATTGTCACTTGATACTAACACATGGACATAGCAGGGAACCTACAAAAATTTCTAAGAGCAGTCATATGACTATCCTCTAACAATCAAATCCTATTCAAAACATATACTAATTTGAGCCATGAACTCCCTATAAAAATAGGGCAAGCTTCAAACACTAGTCAGTAGCAAGACAGCTGCGACATAAGCCATGTCTTTCTATTTGAACCTTTTGAAAATCAGTGTAAATTGTGAAACCAGTTAAAGCTTTAAATATATAAATATACTAATAAACAATATTTTAACTATTCTCAGTGCATTTTCAACTTCTATTTTCATATATGTATATATACATATATATATATATATATATATATATATATATATATATATATATATACAATTAAACCTTGGGAGAGGCATTATGCCGGTAATAAACACACGCACTGGTTCAGTCCTTTATTAATTTATATAGTTTTTTGTTAAATTATTTCATTGCACTCTTGCAATCTCTTCAGTAACTTGTCTCTCCACTTCCATTTATTTTGAATATATGATCTAGCGTTGTTTTGGCGTTGTTTCGAAACTGGTTGGTATGAGCATGTGAGTGTGTGCAAGCTCATATGTGTGCACGCTCATATGTGTGCACGCACTTATGTGTCCGTGCTTATATGTAAGTATGTGCGTCCATATGTGTGTTTGTAACAATTTCGTTTATATCAGATCAGATAGAGACTTTTTAATTAATTTATTTACGTTCATATTCCGCATCATATGTGTGAACAACACATGCAACCATGGGCAATGGTAAGGCCCTCATCTACGTGTATTTGGTGTTTAAAATTGGTTGCGTTTCAGTTATGAGGACCGACTCCTGTATTTGTCGCAACGATGCGTCACCCATATATGCACACACATACACACACACACACACACACACACACACATATATATATATACACACACACATACATATATATTATTTATATTATATATATATATATATATATATATATATATATATATATATAAGTATTATATATATATTTAATTAGAGGATATGTTAACCTCATGAAGAGATGCATTCAAGGTTGCATTCTAGT